>NC_092105.1:16448670-16646170 GCF_045679555.1 Salvelinus alpinus | reverse complement strand
AGGTGATACACCCTCACACACATAACTAGGTGATACACCCTCACACACACACATAACTAGGTGATACACCCTCACACACACACATAACTAGGTGATACACCCTCACACACACACATAACTAGGTGATACACCCTCACACACACACATAACTAGGTGATACACCCTCACACACACACACAACTATGTGATACACCCACACAAGTACATTATATACACTGAGTGTACAAAACATTAGGAACACCTTCCTAATATTGAGTTGTACCTCCCCCTTTTGCCCTCAGAACAGCCTCAATTCGGCGGGGCAGGGACTCTACAAGGTGTCGAAAGCGTTCCACAGGGATGCTGGCCCATGTTGACTCCAATGCGTGGTAGACCATGCTTGATACACACGGGAAACTGTGATGCAGTTCTTGACACTCAAACCGGTGTGCCTGGCACCTACTACTTGTCCATTCATCCTCTGAATGGCACATATACACAATCCATGTCTCAATTGTCTCAAGGCTTAAAAATCTTTATTCAACCTGTCTCCTCCCCTTAATCTACACTGATAGGTGTGGATTTAACAAGTGACATCAATAAGGGATCATAGCTTTCGCCTAGATTCACCTGTTCCTAATGTTTTTTACACTCAGTGTATATACACACACGCACACGCACACTACAAGGTGTCGAAAGCGTTCCACAGGGATGCTGGCCCATGTTGACTCCAGTGCGTGGTAGACCATGCTTGATACACACGGGAAACTGTGATGCAGTTCTTGACACTCAAACCGGTGTGCCTGGCACCTACTACTTGTCCATTCATCCTCTGAATGGCACATATACACAATCCATGTCTCAATTGTCTCAAGGCTTAAAAATCTTTATTCAACCTGTCTCCTCCCCTTAATCTACACTGATAGGTGTGGATTTAACAAGTGACATCAATAAGGGATCATAGCTTTCGCCTAGATTCACCTGTTCCTAATGTTTTTTACACTCAGTGTATATACACACACACACACACACGCACACGCACACGCACACGCACACACACACACACACACACACACACACACACACACACACACACACACACACACACACATGGCTACATTATCCATCAACACACACACATCTCTAGTGAGAGTCTGACGTTATTACATCATGGTAGCATCAAACAGGAGTTATGCAACTCCACAAACACAGCCAGACAGAAACAGAGCAATACTCCCAAACAGCATCAGCTTGTTAGTTAGAGAGAGGGAGAGAAAGAGAGAGAGAGAGAGAGAGAGAGAGAGAGAGAGAGAGAGAGAGAGAGAGAGAGAGAGAGAGAGAGAGAGAGAGAGAGAGAGAGAGAGAGAAAGAAAGAAAGAAAGAAAGAAAGAAAGAAAGAAAGAAAGAAAGAAAGAAAGAAAGAAAGAAAGAAAAAGAGAGAGAGAGAAAAAGAGAGAGCGAGAGACAGAGAGAGAAAGAGATGAGGGGGGGAGAGGAAAGAGAGAGAGGGGAGGGAGAGAAAGAGCGAGAGAAAGAGGAAAGAGAGCAGGAGAGAGGAATAGAGAAAGGTAATAAGGCTAAAGATGTAAGGGTCCACTGAGGACAGTCTGAAGAGCCAACGCTATTAAAGGCTACCGAACTGCCCTGAGTACAAACCCAGCACAGCACCACTCCACAGACCGAAATGTAATTAAGCCTTGGCGTGTGTGTGTGTTATTTTCACTCTCTCATAACTTACTTAGAAGAGGCTTTCCTCAAATTTCAACATCAACTTAAAGTTAGCGCCGCTAATAAAAAGCCAATGTAAAGAGAGGGTTATACCTAGGTTGGGCTATACTCCCCTATAATAGATCACAGTACTGTGCAGGTCAAAGGTCATATGGTCTGTTGATACCTATAGTTGTATATCTACATGCCTTTGGGGCAATCTTGCCATTGTCATGGCACATATTGTGTTGGCCTATATGCAGAGTAGACAAACCTGCCCTGGATATTGGACAATAGAGTGTTTCTGTAGATTGTTGTTCATGGTAAAGGTCTTTAGACACCCTGTGACATACCTACAGGCCTGCTGAGATAGGTACGTGTGCTGGAGTACTGGTGATGTAAAAGGATATGACTGGTTATGTAAAAGGATAGGACTGGTGATGTAAAAGGATAGGACTAGTGATGTAAAAGGATAGGACTGGTGATGTAAAAGGATAGGACTAGTGATGTAAAAGGATAGGACTAGTGATGTAAAAGGATAGGACTGGTGATGTAAAAGTATAGGACTGGTGATGTAAAAGGATAGGACTAGTGATGTAAAAGGATAGGACTGGTGATGTAAAAGGATAGGACTGGTGATGTGAAAGGATAGGACTGGTGATGTAAAAGGATAGGACTGGTGATGTAAAAGTATAGGAAAGGTTAACATGCAGATCTGAAGGATCTGTCTTCTATTGTTAGGCTATTGTGAGGTGACCTTTCTAATGACCTTTGCAATGACCTTTATAATGACCTTGTAATGAGCTAATATGTACATTCACAGAGCGGTCACTTTGCAAACACACACACAAACATGTTTGTTTTACTATCCTTGTGGGAACCAATCAATTGATTGCCATTCAAAATCCTATTTTCCCTAACCCTAACCTTAACCTAACCCTAACCCTAACCTTTACTTGTATTTATTGAGTTTATTTTTAACAGAGACAGTCCACATTCATCAACTTTTCAGTAAAAGTGACTGTTTTAGCTAGCTGGCAAATGTTCAACCGCAGTCCCTGGGCAGGTTACTAAAAACAATTACAATAACAAACCTAAACCCTAACCTTAACCCCTAACCATAATCCTAACCCGAAACCTCAACCCCCAACCATAATTGTAACCCTAACCCTAAAACGAACCACTTGCCTAAAATAGCCTTTTTCCCTGTGGGGAGCGGCGAACTGTCCTCACTTGTCAGAATTGTTCTTGTTTTACTATCCTTGTGAGGACAAGGATATTAAAACATCCCAACACACAAACTGTCTCTGGATGTTAAGGCGTGTACATACTGTACATGACCCAGTTCTATTTTATCTCTCCCTGAAGAGAGGAGCCCATCCCTCCCGAAACACATAAAGGCTTTTAACAGTAATAAAGTGTTCTGTGTTCCCCTGGGAGAAGGTTCCCATGTTCCTCCAGCTGCCCTGACATCCACCGTCTGGACGATTAGCATCATTACAGCATCAGCTCTCCTTCTCAGTAAGACACATACAGAGACACACACACCTGCATGCATGCACTCACACACTCACTCACACACACACACACCTGCATGCATGCACTCACACACACACTCACTCACTCACACACACACACACCTGCATGCATGCATTCACACACACACTCACTCACTCTCACACACACACACACCTGCATGCATGCACTCACACACACACGCCCTCACTCACACACACACACACCTGCATGCATGCACGCACACACACACACACACACACACACACACACACACACACACACACACACACACACACACACACACACACACACACACACACACACACACACACACACACACACACACACACACCTGCATGCACTCACACACACACTCACTCACACACACACACACCAGTCGGATATTTTTTATTTAACCTTTATTTCACTAGGCAAGTCAGTTAAGAACAAGTTATTATTTACAATGATGGGCTACCCCAGCCAAACCCTAACCAGGACGGTCCTGGGCCAATTGTGCGCCGCCCTATGGGATACACTAGAAATGGACTTCGGTTTCGGACGTTTGAAAAGGTCCTGAGAACGTGGATATCTGCCTTCCTAGGCGCTCACCCCCAAAAACAAAAAGATTATCCAACACTGGGCGCAAACTCGTGATACTCAGAGTCAAAGCGCGCTGCTCAGACCACTGCCTCCACAGGTCACAATGCTCTTGCAAGACGAAAGAATACTTAATTATATTTTATGGTAATAGCGAGTCGTTCTTAATTATTTTGTTTTAAGCCCTCCCCAAACCATAGACCTAACCTTAACTACTCTGAATGAAAGGAAAAATCCACCCAAAAACACTAATTCCTTTATTAACACTAATATTTGAAACAATATTTTTTGGTCAACAAATGTTTCATTTTGTCGTTATAATAAGGTTGGAAGCAACATGGAAAATCGTTGTGGAAATCTGTTGCAGCTCAAGTCGACTACAAAATCCATGTAGAAAATGTGGCAGCCATGCTGGTTGAGCGTGCCTTGATTTCTAAATAAATCACTGACAGTGTCACCAGCAAAGCACCATCACACTGTCACACCTCCTCCTGCCTAGGGGTTAGAGCATTGGGTCAGTAACCGGAAGTTTACCGGAAGTTTTTATTATTTTATTTTATTTAATTTTTTTATTATTATTATTTTTTTTTGTGGATCAGCTTAATATTGCGGAAAGAATGTTGCTTCCAATGTAATTGTCTGCATCATTTCCAATCCCCCATATTTTTTGGGGTAAATATATCCATACACGCATGCATACATATACACATATATACATACACATACCTATATAGACATACATACTTTTTTAAAGAATATACCTTTATTATTATTCCCCGCAACCCTACCACCGATCCCCCAATTGGAGTAAACTAATAAACACTTCTGCTTTTACCTTCAATTTTTACATCTTATACCCATTTTACAGACACAGTCTACTTTATAATAGTTCTCTCTTGTTTGTTCTTAGTCCTTCCTCTATTTCTGTTGCCCACCAATTTTATTTCCACTTGTAACTGTGCTATTTCACAAAAGCTCCGCACCTATACACATTTCACAGATCCCGTATGCCCTACATTGTTTATCTTGTTATTAGTCCCACCCTTCAGTTCCACTCAACCCTTCCCATCTATCTTCCAACATCATCCATTTCGGATTTTTATTTGCCAATTATTTTTCAACTGTGCTGTGATGCTTCACAAAAGATTTGAACCTTCCTATTCTCATAGCTTCTACAGATTGTAAATTAAAAATAAACATTTTTGCTAAAATAATTATTATATTATTGATTGATTGACTATGGCTTTTCAAATCCCCCAGTATTGCTATCTGTAGCGTTAGTTCTAGGCAAATGTTGCAATTCTTCAGCCATTCCTGGACCTGTGACCAAAAACGAGCTACATATGGACAATACCAAAATAAATGATCTAATGACTCTGCCTCCTCACAACAGAATCTGCAGAGCTGGGAAGATTGTATACCCCATATATATAACATTCTATTAGTTGCAAGAATTTTGTACAGTAATTTAAATTGAAAAATTTGAAGTTTTGAATCCGGCGTTGTTTTGCGTATCAATTCATAAACCATGTGCCATGGAATGGGTACATCGAAAATCTCTTCCCAACTATTTTGCAATTTATATGGCACAGCTGTCAGTTTTTTGGTCCTTAAATGAAATTGGTATATGTTTTTATTTATCACACTTTTCTTTAACCATTTATATTCTTTAATACAGGGCCGACATACAAGTTCCTTACTTTTTTCCCCTTCTACTTGCCTCTTCCATTTTTGTGGTAATGCTGCAATTAATTGGTTGTAATTTTGGGTAGAGCAGACATTTCCATATGTCTGTGTTAGCTGCATGTGTGACATAACTCCACCAGTCCTATTTATGATATCATTCACAAAAATTATACCTTTTTTAAAAATTTCTTCGATAAATACAGTTTTTTTTATCAATTACTATATTTGAATTTAACCACAATATTTGTTGTACTATTTGTTCCGTCCTTTCAGGTGGATTAAACTGAAATTGCAACCAACTTTCTAAGGCTTGTTTAAAAAATAAGGATATTTTGGAGATTATTTCCTTTTCAAACAACCGAAAGTGAGCAGGTGTAATCTGAATAAAGGGAAAAAGGCCCTTCTTGAACATAGGATGAGACATTCGTACCAATTTACTAGAGAACCAGTTTGGATTTAAGTATAACTTTTGTATGACTGATGCCTTTAGTGAGAGGTCTAATGCTTTAATATTTAATAATTTCTGCCCTCCGAATTCATATTCGTTATATAAATAGGCCCTTTTAATTTTATCTGGCTTGCCGTTCCAAATAAAATGGAATATTTTTTGTTCATATAATTTAAAAAGCAGGTCACTAGGTGTAGGCAAAACCATAAGCAAATAGGTAAACTGTGATATGACTAAAGAGTTAATCAGGGTGATTTTTCCACAAATAGACAGGTATTTTCCTTTCCATGGTAGCAAGATCTTATCTATTTTTGCTAACTTTCTATAAAAATGTATTGGAGTGAGATCATTTCTTTCTTTTGGGATTTTTATACCGAGTATGTCCACATCTCCGTCAGACCATTTAATTGGTAAACTACATGGCAATATAAAATGTGTATTTTTTAGTGATCCAATACGTAATATGGTACATTTATCATAATTTGGTTTTAATCCAGAGAGGATAGCAAAGGTATCTAGATCCTCTATGAGGCCCTGGAGAGACTCTAGTTGTGGTTTTAAAAGAAAACATGAATCATCAGCGTACAATGACACCTTAGTTTTTAAGCCACGGATTTCTAATCCCTTAATATTAATGTTTGATCTAATTTTAACAGCTAACATTTCGATGGCAATAGTAAATAGATATGCCGATAGTGGACAACCTTGTTTTACTCCTCTAGATAGTTTAAAATGTTCTGAGATGTAGCCATTATTTACTATTTTACACCTAGGGTTACTATACATAATTTTAACCCATTTTATAAGAGATTCCCCAAAATTGAAATATTCTAGGCATTTATATATAAACTCCAGTCGTACTTTATCAAAAGCCTTTTCAAAATCAGCTATGAAAACCAGGCCTGGTGTCCCCGATATTTCATAGTGTTCTATTGTTTCCAGTACTTGCCTTATATTATCTCCAATGTATCGTCCATGTAAAAAACCTGTCTGATTAGGATGAATAATATCTGACAAAACTTTTTTTATTCTATGCGCCAAGCATTTTGCTAGGATTTTTGCATCACAACACTGAAGTGTAAGAGGTCTCCAATTTTTTAATTGGACTGGATCTTTATATATACCACTTGGGTCCTGTTTCAGTAATAACGATATCAGACCTTCTTGTTGCGTGTCTGATAATCTACCATTTATATAGGAGTGGTTAAAACAAGCTAATAATGGTCCTTTGAGTATATCAAAAAAAGTTTTGTATACTTCCACTGGTATGCCATCCAGCCCTGGAGTTTTCCCATCCTTAAAGGCCCCAATTGCATCAAGCAGTTCCTCCTCTGTAATTTGGCCTTCACATGAGTCTTTCTGTACAGATGTTAATTTTACATTATTAATAGGAAAAAAATCCATACAATTAGTTTCAGTTAGTGGAGTCGGAGGTGCCTGAAACGAAAATGTTTTGCTATCACAGACTGGAACATGTTCCGGGATTCTTCCGATGGCATTGAGGAGTACACCACATCAGTCACTGGCTTTATCAATAAGTGCATCGAGGACGTCGTCCCCACAGTGACTGTATGTACATACCCCAACCAGAAGCCATGGATTACAGGCAACATTCGCACTGAGCTAAAGGGTAGAGCTGCCGCTTTCAAGGTGCGAGACTCTAACCCGGAAGCTTACAAGAAATCCTGCTATGCCCTGCGACGAACCATCAAACAGGCAAAGCGTCCTGCCCTAAAAACTGTCAAAGACCCCAGCCGCCCCAGTCATTGACTGTTCTCTCTACTACCGCATGGCAAGCGGTACCGGAGTGCCAAGTGTAGGACAAAAAGGCTTTTCAACAGTTTTTACCCCCAAGCCATAAGACTCCTGAACAGGTAATCAAATGGCTACCTGAACTATTTGTATTGTGTTCCCCCAACCACTATTTTTACTCTGCTGCTACCCTCTGTTTATCATATATGCATAGTCACTTTAACTATACATTCATGTACATACTACCTCAATTGGGCCGACCAACCAGTGCTCCCGCACATTGGCTAACCGGGCTATCTGCATTGTGTCCCACCCACCACCTGCCAACCCCCTCTTTTACGCTACTGCTACTCTCTGTTCATCATATATGCATAGTCACTTTAACCATATCTACATGTACATACTACCTCAATCAGCCTGACTAACTGGTGTCTGTATGTAGCCTTGCTACTGTATATAGCCTCGCTACTGTATATAGCCTGTCTTTTTACTGTTGTTTTATTTCTTTACCTACCTATTGTTCACCTAATGCCTTTTTTGCACTATTGGTTAGAGCCTGTAAGTAAGCATTTCACTGTAAGGTCTACTACACCTGTTGTATTTGACACATGACGAATAAATGTTGATTTGATTTGATTTGAAACCCACAATACAATGCTCTCTATGGGCTAGCTGGCTAGCTAGCTAGCTCTGTAGCTAACTAGCAAACGTAGCTACACACAATAATAGCAAAGACAATATCAGCATGTAACATGGCTAGTTAGCTGTAAAATCACCTAAACAAACTGCACTATGTATTTAGGAGTCTACAATCTCACAATGTTCAACCTGCAGATCGATGTGCCTCACAGAGTGAAGTCTAAAATTTGCAATGGCAGATATACTTTTGAGAAGATGGGAAGCATTGCCCATGCTACGTCAATGGGCTGCGCGGTGTATTCTGGGCGATTCTGGTACAGGGAGTGGTGTCCTTCAACATTGCAAATATTTTCTGAGATGTGAGATAATTAACTTGCTGTCTGTAGTATAGTATAGTTTTTGAATGGTGACATTATGTACAGTACTAGTCAAAGGTTTGGACACACCTACTCATTTAAGGGTTTTTCTTTACTTTTACTATTTTCTACATTGTAGAATAACAGTTAAGACATAAAAACTAGAAAATAACACAAAGGGAATCATGTAGAAACAAAAAAAATTGAGATTCTTCAAAGTAGGCACCCTTTGCCTTGATGACAGATTTCCACATTCTTGGCATTCTCTCAACCAGCTTCACCTGGAATGCTTTTCCAACAGTCTTGAAGGAGTTCCCACATATGCTGAGCACTTGTTGGCTGCTTTTCCTTTACTCTGCTGTCCAACTCAATTCTGTTGAGGTCGGATGATTGTGGAGGCTAGGTAATTTGATGCAGCACTCTCCATCTTGGTCAAGTAGCCCTTACACAGCCTGGAGGTGTGTTTTGGGTCATTGTCCTGTTGAAAAACAAATGATAGTCCCACTAAGTGCAGATGGGAGGGCGTATCGCTGCAGAATGCTGTGGTAGCCATGCTGGTTGAGCGTGCCTTGATTTCTAAATAAATCACTGACAGTGTCACCAGCAAAGCACCATCACACTGTCACACCTCCTCCTGCCTAGGGGTTAGAGCATTGGGCCAGTAACCGGAAGTTTTCCATGTTGACTGACCTTCATGTCTTAAAGTAATAATGGACTGTCATTTCTCTTTGCTTATTTGAGCTGTTCTTGCCATAATATGGACTTGGTATTTTACCAAATAGGGCTCTTCTGTATACCACCCCTACCTTGTCACAACACAACTGATTGGCTCAAACTCATTAAGAAGGAAAGAAATTCTACAAATTAGCTATTAAGAAGGCACAACTGTTAATTGAAATGCATTCCAGGTGACTACCTCATGAAGCTGGTTGAGAGAATGCCAAGCGTGTGCAAAGCTGTCATCAAGGCAGCCAAAGATTGGCTACTTTGAAGAATCTCAAATATAAAATATGTTTTGATTATTTTAACACTTTTTTGGTTACTACATGATTCCATGTGTGTTATTTCATAGTCTTCACTATTATTGGACAATGTAAAAAATAGTCAAAATAAAGAAAAATCCTGGAATGAGTAGGTGTGTCTAAACTTTTGACTGGTACTGTACTTTCGAGGAAAATACGCAAGTTTCTCGACATATAGATTGACTTTGAGAAGGGATTGTATGACGATTAGCTTAGCAACCGCGTGACACAGCATGACAATGTGAACAGGATTGGTCGACAGTCTGCTGGATGGGGCATTATACGTTCCTTCATTCATTGGATTCCTATTTCCTTTCTATAATATCTCTGACAACTGCACCATGCAATGCACCGTGGACTAAAGAAGGAGACAAATAGGAAAAATGTGCTAGACCCTCAGTTAAATTACATATTTCTCGAGGTAGAAATATTGCAAAAATTTCGAGAGAAGAAATCCTCCCGAGTTATGACCAGTATGACCTCCTGAGTTATCGGCCAGTATTAAAATCTGACATGTATGATAGACATTATTTGCGATCTAAAATTCGTATTCCTATTAACTTCTAGTGTAGTGAGAGAGACTTTATCACGGTGCTACGTCATACCGGATGGATTTCTGCCTGCTTGAACACCAATAACCCACATGAAAATATGAAATGACCCAGGGAAAAGATAGAACATCACTCCGAGATGTACAAAAACTGTTTAACATTCAAGATGGGTGAACCTTTCCTTTACTGCCAAAACAGTTAACTTTGTAGTTGTTTCTGTTTTAACCCTGTAACCGCACAGAATCAACCCCGTAACCACGCATTATTATGGTCAAATATAAATGTTCATTCATAATACATCGAATTTCGAAGGGAAACTTTGAGATCTTGTTGCTCACACACACATGCACACATTTAATTCAAACACACTCCTCTCTCTCTCTCTCTCTCTCTCTCTCTCTCTCTCTCTCTCTCTCTCTCTCTCTCTCTCTCTCTCTCTCTCTCTCTCTCTCTCTCTCTGTCTTTCATTCTCTCTCTCTCTCTCTCCCTCTGCCTTTCTCTCTCTCTCTCTCTCTCTCTCTCTCTCTCTCTCTCTCTCTCTCTCTCTCTCTCTCTCTCTCTCTCTCTCTCTCTCTCTCTCTCTCCCTTTCTTTCTTTCTTTCTTTCTCTCTCTCTCTCTCTCTCTCTCTCTCTCTCTCTCTCTCTCTCTCTCTCCGTCTCTCGCTCTCTCGCTCTCTGTCTGTCTCTCTCTCTCTCTCTCTCTCTCTCTGTCTTTCTCTCTCTCTCAATTCAATTAAATTCAAGGGGCTTTATTGGCATGGGAAACATATGTTTACATTGCCAAAGCAAGTGAAGACTGAAAAACAGCTTCTATCTCAAGGCCATCAGACTGTTAAACAGCCACCACTAACATTTAGCGGCCGCTGCCAACATACTGACTCAACTCCAGCCACTTTAAAAATGGGAATTGATGGAAATTATGTAAAAATGTACCACTAGCCACTTTAAGCAATGCCACTTAATACAATGTTTACATACCCTACATTACCCATCTCATATGTATATATACTGTACTCTATATCATCTACTGCATCTTGCCATCTTTATGCAATACATGTACCACTAGCCACTTTAAACTATGCCACTTTATGTTTACATACCCTACAGTACTCATCTCATACGTATATACCGTACTCTATACCATCTACTGCATCTGCCATGCCGTTCTGTACCACCACTCATTCATATATCTTTATGTACATATTCTTTATCCCTTACACTTGTGTGTGTGTGTAAGGTAGTAGTGTGGAATTGTTAGGTTAGATTACTGTTGGTTATTACTGCATTGTCGGAACTAGAAGCACAAGCATTTCGCTACACTCGCATTAACATCTGCTAACCATGTGTATGTGACTAATAAAATTTGATTTGATTTGATTTGAAGTAGATAATAAACAAAAGTGAAATAAACAATACAAAATTAACAGTAAACACGTTTCAGAGCAATATGCACATTTCACATGTCATATTACGTCTATATACAGTGTTGTAATGATGTGCAAATAGTCAAAGTAAAAATGGAAAAAAACTAAACATAAATATGTGTTGTATCTACAAGTATGTATGTTCTTCACTGGTTGCCCTTTTCTTGTGGCAAAAGATCACAAATGTTGCTGCTGTGATGGCACACTGGAATTTCACCCAATAGATATTGGAGTTTATCAAAATTTGACATGTTTTGGAATTCTTTGTCGGCCTGTGTAATCTGAGGTAAATATGTGTCTCTAATATGGTCATACAATTGGCTGGAGTTTAGGAAGTGCAGCTCAGTTTCTAACTCATTTTGTAGACAGTGTGCACATAGCCTGTTTTCCCTTGAGAGCGAGGTACTATGGCGGCCTCTCTCGATAGCAAGGCCATGCTCACTGAGTCTGTACATAGTCAAAGCTTTCCTTAATTTGGGGTCAGTCACAGTGGTCAGGTATTCTGCCACTGTGTACTCTCTGTTTAGGGCCAAACAGCATTTTAGTTGGCACTGTATTTTTGTACATTTTTCCAATGTGTCAAGTAATTATCTTTTTGTTTTCTCATGATTTGATGGGTCAAATTGTGTTGCTGTTGCTGTTCTGGGGCTCTGTGGGGTCTGTTTGTGTTTGTGAACAGAGCCCCAGGACCAGTTTGCTTAGGGGACTCTTCTCCAGATTCATCTCTCTGTAGGTGATGGCTTTGTTGTGAAGGTTTGGGAATCACTTCCCTTTAGGTGGTAGAATTTAAAAGCTCTATTCTGGATTTTGATAATTAGTGGGTATCGGCCTAATTCTGCTCTGCATGCATTATTTGGTGTTTACGTTGTACACGGAGGATGATTTTGCAGAATTCTGCATGCAGAGTCTCAATTTGGTGTTTCTCTCTCTCTCTTTCTCTCTCTCATACACTCACCATGATGTTTGTTCAAACACTGAGCACCATTAACTGGTGTCATGTCTGTGTCAAATCATTGACAAATGTATTAGCGCAAGTAGGCCAAACTAAATGTATGTCATTTCTACAGGCAATAGAGAGGAATATTACTCTGAGTGAAAGATAATGGAGAACAAGGGAAGAAAGGAGGAACAGAGTTGAGACTCATAGCATCAGAGAGTGAAGAAATGAGAGAGGAAGGGAAGAGAGAGGGGATGAGAGAGAGAGAGATCTAGTGTATGTGTTGTCTTTGCTTTGGCAACAAGAGATGTTCTTTGCTGTCACTCCACTGGTGTCCATTAGTTCATTGTGAAAATGACATAACCAACTGCACCATCCCTTCCTGCTAGTCTGTTTTCTGGTTGCAGGATCCAGACTATGTGAATGCTTACTTGCTTTTCGAGGGTTCTGTTCTAGTGTCAGGTATAATTAATACAACAGAGAATTTTAGGAAACTGACTTTTTGTGCTACCGGAGGACTGGATGTACTGTTAGGAGTTTTCTGTTTCAGAGATGGACGTCCTTGCATTGGAGACTGCATAAATTCACAAGCTCTCTCTGTCTCCCTCTCTCTGTCTCCCTCTCTCTGTCTCCCTCTCTCTGTCTATCCCTTTACCCTTACTAACTGGGCCTATAGGACTTTTGTCTATGCCTTTAAAAAAGCAAGGTTCAGTAGCAGTATGGTGGTGTTGACAATGCCATGGCATTCTGGTGTTTGTGAGTGACATCTAACATGTCTAAGCTGTGTGTTTCTTTATTCCAGCCCCTCTGACTGACAAGCCACCGAAGATCCTTTATCCTTCTGAGAACAAGATCAGCAACATGGAGCTACAGCTAGGTAAGCGCTAGAGCTGTGCTACACGACCTGAGCCTTACAGGCCCCGACATTATACATCGGGTTAAGACTGGGTAGAAGCTGTTTTTTCATCAATAACTAGGATACAGGCAACTAGGATACTAGGATAACTATGATACTAAATTGATCACTAACATATTGAAGCTGAGCCATTTGCTCGTGCTCTGCTGCGCAGTACAGTCATATCTGACTAAGATCATAACATGGTGTCAGAAGTGTTTCAACCTCATCAACTATAAGACAGGAGAGATTCTTTCACAGAAAATAATGTTTGTTGAGTTTTGTCGGGATTTAGAGTGACGAAAGGTGGCTAGCTAACTGCTCTCTCATGTCTCGTCATTGAGCAAAGCAGCCCAAGCGGAGCAGTTGCTACGGATACTCACAGATCCAAAACCATGTGCAAAGCGCATGCAGAGCAAACTCCAAGCAGGAAGCGAGTGACAGAGAGAGAGGAGCAGCTAATGGATTTACTAACAGAGGAAGTTATTTCTGATTTTGTGTTTTGGGCTGGGCCACGCCGCGCCTTAAATTTGACAGAAGCAATCGGGCCTAGGTAGGGTAGGGTTTATGTGTGTGTGTGTGTCTCTTCATTATCAGTAGGAGCTTTGTGTGTGTGTGTGTGTGTGTGTGTGTGTGTGTGTGTGTGTGTGTGTGTGTGTGTGTGTGTGTGTGTGTGTGTGTGTGTGTGTGTGTGTGTGTGTGTGTGTGTGTGTGTGTGTGTGTGTGTGTGTGTGTGTGTGTGTGTGTGTGTGTGTGTGTGTGTGTGTGTGTGTGTGTGTGTGTGTGCGTGTGCGTGTTTGTGTGTTTGTGTTTATGTGTGTGTGTGTGTGTGTGTGTGTCAAATCAAATCAAATTTTATTGCTCGCATACACATATTTAGCAGATGTTATTGCGGGTGTAGCGAAATGCTTGGGTTCCTAGCTCCAACAAAGTGTGTGTGTGTGTGTGTGTGTGTGTGTGTGTGTGTGTGTGTGTGTGTGTGTGTGTGTGTGTGTGTGTGTGTGTGTGTGTGTGTGTGTGTGTGTGTGTGTGTGTGTGTGTGTGTGTGTGTGTGTGTGCGTGTGTGGGCGGGTGGGTGTGCGTGCGTGCGTACGATCCTCTGTATGTTAGCATCTACAGTATGTCTATCTCCTCTGTGGTGCTGTTTACAGATATAGGATTTAATTTGAGCCAGTTTGCTACAGCAGAAAAATAGTCCTGCAGCAACCGGAAATGTG
This sequence comes from Salvelinus alpinus, assembly GCF_045679555.1. NCBI lineage: Eukaryota > Metazoa > Chordata > Actinopteri > Salmoniformes > Salmonidae > Salvelinus > Salvelinus alpinus. The sequence goes on along the minus strand of NC_092105.1, from coordinate 16,631,442 downwards.
AATTATTGTGTGGATAAATGAATGAATGAATGGATAAAAAACATGTTTCATTCATTTTTCATCAGTGCAAATGAAGTCTGACATTTTAAAGTGGAAATTATCATCTTTAGAAGACTTTTAAATTCTCAGCAACAGAAGAATGCTCAAATTAACATCCTACATCTGTACTAGAGTGTGAAAGAAAGAACAAAACTGCATCTCTAAATGACTGAAAAGTGATGAATTCACAGATCCTCTTAGACTCTGACCTCCCTGCTTATCAGACACATTGATGATGACAGTTTTAACTCTGGTAGAAGAACACAGACACTGTAAAACTATTTCTCTGTGTATAGAAATGGTGCTGTTTCCTCAACGATATCGTCTCCATATGGTGCCAGTGTTGTGTAGCGTGGTTGTCCACACGGAGAGAAGGTGGCTTACAATACTGCTGTTTGTCTTTGTTGACAGGGGTCAGGGTGGCCGAGGTACGTGCATGTGTGTGTGGATGTGTGTGTGTGTGTTTGCTCCACAGAGTGCTTTGGAGACAATACCACTCTTGTCTTTAGTGTTTTGTTGTTATCAGGGATACAAGTGGGTTATTGGTAGCTCACACAGGGAGATCACTCTAGAAAGGACAATATGACAATATGTGATGACATGTCTGTAAACAATCCAATGAGGTGCAGAATTCAGAATGATGTATCAATTGGGGGAGGAAGCAGAGCAACCTGAGCGCATCAAGGGTAAGATACCTTTAATTATTGTGCATGTTTAAATAGAGAGAACTTCACAATAAAAAATATATATTTGTGTAGGAACCTCTAAAGAAGGTTTTGAACATATTTCGTTTGTATATACAGTGCCTTCAGAAAGTATTCATACCTGTTAACCAATGTTCCCTCAAAAACATTTTGGCACTGCACTCTGCTGATTGCAAACTTGAATGTTGTGAAAATTCTGTGCAACTCCCAGTGCGTGTGTTGAGGCTGTACCCGCTTTAAGTTACAGTTTTAACAGTGGTCAAGTAGGCTACTGTGGCTGTTTGATCATAATGTAGATCTACCAGAGTGGCCTACCATCAAAAACAATTGAGAAAATGCATCCCATAATGTTTTAACATGGAAATAGCTGTTCTATCATTCAGTCTACAGTAGCAGACAACATGAGACTTTTGAAAAAAACATGCAGGGCTTGACATTAACCTGTTAAATGTTTAGGGATAGGGGGCAGCATTTTCACTTTGGATGAATAGCCCAGAGTGAACTGCCTCCTACTAATATATGCATATTATTATTACTATTGAATAGAAAACACTCTGAAGTTTCTAAAACTGTTTGAATGAAATCTGTGAGTATAACAGAACTCATATGGCAGGCAAAAACCTGAGACAAAATTCAAACAGGAAGTGGAAATTCTGAGGCTGGTCGATTTTCAACTCATCGCCTATTGAAATCCCAGTGGGATATGGATCTGTTTGCACTTCCACTTCCTACGCCTTCCACTAGATGTCAACAGTCTGTAGAACGTTCTGCAAGTTCTGCAGGCTCTAGTTTTGTCTAATCTTGATTATTGTCCAGTCGTGTGTTCCAGTGCTGCAAGGAAAGACCTAGTTAAGCTGCAGCTGGCCCAGAAAAGCGGCACGTTTTGCTCTTAATTGTAATCAGAGGGCTGATATATATATACTCTGCATGCCAGTCTCTCTTGGCTAAGAGTTGAGGAGAGACTGACTGCATCACTTCTTCTTTTTTATGAGAAACATTAATGTGTTAAAAATTTTCAATTATTTGCATAGTCAATTTACACACAGCTCTGACACACACACATATCCCAACAGACATGCCACCAGAGGTCTTTTCACAGTCCCCAAATCCAGAACAAATTCAAGAAACGTACAGTATTATATAGAGCCCTTATTGCATAGAACTTCCTTCCATCTCATATTGTTCAATTAAACAGCAAACCTGGTTTCAAAAAACAGATATAGCAACACCTCGCGGCGCAACGCCTCTCCCCTATTTGACCTGGATAGTTTGTGTGTATGGATTGATATGTAGGCTACGTGTGCCTTTTTAAAAATATATGTAGTTCTGTCCTTGAGCTGTTCTTGTCTAATAATGTTCTGTATTATGTCATTCTGTATTATGTTTCATGTTTTGTGTGGACCCCAGGAAGAGTAGCTGCTGCTTGTGTAACAGCTAATGGGGATCCTATTAAAATACCAAAGGGACATTCAATGTATGCTTTTTTTATTTCAACCCTTCTACCAAGGCATAGGAAAGCTCCCTGGTCTTTGTGGTTAAATTTGTGTTGAAAGTCACTGCTCGACTGAGGGACCTTACAGATAATTGTATGTGTAGCGTACAAAGATGAGGTAGTCAATCACAAATCATGTTAAACACTATTATTGCACACAGAGTGAGTCCATGCAACATTTATGTGACTTGTTAAGCAAATTTTTTCCTGAACTTATTTAGGCTTGCCATAACAAAGGAGTTTTGAATACTTATTGACTCAAGACATTTCAGTTTCACTTTGACATTATGGGCTATTGTGTGTAGGCCAGTGACACAAAATCTCAATTTAATACATGTTGAATTCAGGTTGTAACACAACAAAATGTGAAAAAGTCCAGGGGTGTGAATACTTACTGAAGGCATATTCAAAAAAAAAAAAGTAAAATCTTTGTGTTGCCTCAGGGCAACGTGGTGCAGTAAATCTAATTTGTTTGTTGCCTTAGGGCAACGTGGTGCAGTAAATCTAATTTGTTTGTTGCCTTAGGGCAACATTGTGCAGTTAAGCTACTTTTAAGGTCAATATCATGCTCAATGAAAGATATGTAATTTGATGTAAAATGATGGCCTTGGTCAATGTTTTTTGCCAACGTATCCACTGACATTCACAAGCAATGAACACAGGGACATTCTATGAGGGAAAGGAGCCTAATCGAGCAGTAAGCATCATACCCTTTCAATAGTGAGGACAGTCACAGCTAGGAAGAATGGGCCACAGAATCAGATTGTGAGAGATATATTTTTACATTTTCTATTATTGATACATTATCAAAAAGCCTTGATACCTTGTTGCGCTCACATCTGTAGTTGACCAAGGGTGAATAGGCTACCATTAATGGACTGACATACATGCATTCTAGTACACACAACACACACACACACACACTCACACAAACACACGCACACACTCACACAACACACACACACACACTCACACAAACACACACCAATTTGATATTTTAGTCATTTAGCAGACGCTCCTATCCAGAGCGACTTACAGTTAGTTTATTAATCTTAACATATCTAGGTGGGACAACCACATATCTCAGTCATAGTAAGTCAATTTTTAATCAATAAACTAGGTATTAGCAAAGTCAGAGCTAGTAGGGGTCAAGTGCGAGTTATAGTTTAGTTCATGAAAGGTACTTTTTTTTGGAGGGGTGCGGGGGGAGGGGTGCTGTGGGATTATTTAAGATACGCTTTGAAGAATTAGTGTTTTAGATGTTTTCAAAAGATGAGTAGGGACTCTGCTATCCTAGCTTCAGGGGAAACTGGTTCCAGCATTGGGGTACCAGGACAGAGAACAGCTTGGACTGGGCTGAGCGTGAGCTGCCCTCCTGTAGGGCTGGAAGGGCCAAGAGACCAGAGACGTCAGAATGGAGTACTCGGGTTGGAGTGTAGGGTTTGAGCAGAGCAAGAGGGGCGGTACCTCTTGCTGCTCCGTAGGCAAGTACCATGGTCTTGTAGTGGATGCGAGCTTCGACTGGAAGCCAGTGGAGTGTGCGGAGGAGTGGGTTGACTTGGAAGGATTTGGGAAGGAACACAAGGCTGGCTGCAGCGTTCTGGATAAGTTGCAGGGGTTTGATGGCACAAGCAGGGAGCCCTGCCAACATCAATTTGTATTAGTCCAGAGTGCCTGGATTAGGACCTGTGCCTCTTCCTGTGTGAGTGTTGTACTTTACGGATGTTGTAGAGCAGGGGTGTAAAACTCATTCCATGGAGGGCCTACTGTCTGCTTGTTTTAGTTTTTTCCTTTCAACTAAGACCTAGACAACCATGTGAGGGGAGTTCTTTAACTTCTTATGGCTGAAGGGGCAGTATTGAGTAGCTTGGATGAAAGGTGCACAGAGGTGCCCATATTAAACGGCCTGCTCCTCATTCCCAGTTGCTAATATATGCATATTATTATTCATATTGGATAGAAAACACTCTGAAGTTTCTAAAACTGTTTGACAGAACTCACATGGCAGGCAAAAACCTGAGAAGTTCCACTTCCTGTTTGTATTTTTTCTGGGGGTGCCAATTTTCAACCAAGCTCTCATTGAAATCACAGAGAGATATTGATGAGTTTTCACTTCCTACGGCTTCCACTAGATATCAACAGTCAATAGAACTTTGTCTGATGAATCTAATGTGAAGGGGGGCCGAAGGGGACGGGAATTAGTGAGCTCTGGCAGGAGGTGATCACACATTGAACATGCGCGTTCACGTGAGAGTCAGCTCCGTTCCACCGGTCAACTGAAGTCGATGAAATTCTCCGGTTGGAACGTTATTCAAGATGTATGTTAACAACATTCTAAAGATTGATTCAGTACATCGTTTGACATGTTTCTACTGACTGTAACGGAACTTTTGGACATTTCGTCACGTTATAGTGGACGGTAGTGGACGCGCTTTGGGTTTGGCGTTTGGTAAACATGTCCAAAGTAGCTAATTTGACATAAATAACGGACATTAACGAACAAATCAAGCATTTATTGTGGACCTGTGATTCCTAGGACTGCATTCTGATGAATTCATCAAAGGTAAGGAAACATTTATCATGTATTTTCTGGTTTCTGTTGAGTCCAACATGGCGGCTAATTTGGCTATTGTTCTGAGCTCCGTCTCAGATTATTGCATGGTTTATTTTTCCGTAAATTTTTTTTGAAATCTGACACAGCGGTTGCATTAAGGAGAGGTATATCTATAATTCCATGTGTATAACTTGTATTATCATCTATATTTATGATGAGTATTTCTGTTGAAACGATGTGGCTATGCAAAGTCACTTGATGTTTTTGCAACTAGTGAATCTAACGCGTCAATGTAAACTCCGATTTTTTTATATAAATATGAACTTAATCAAACAAAACATGCATGTATTGTGTAGCATGAAGTCCTATGAGTGTCATCTGATGAAAATAATCAAAGGTTAGTGATTCATTTTCTCTTTCTGGTTTTTGTGAAAGCTATATTTTGCTGGGAAAATGGCTGTGCTTATTGTGGTTTTGTGGTGACCTAACATAATCGTTTGTAGTGCTTTTGCTGAAAAACATATTTGAAATCGGACACTTTGGTGGGTTTAACAACAAGATTACCTTTAAAATTATATAAGACAAATCTATGTTTGAGGAATTTTAATTATGAGATTTCTGCTTTTTGAATTTGGTGCCCTGCACTTTCAGTCGCTGTAGTCATATCATCCCGGTAGCGGGATGGCAACCATAAAAGGTTAATTCATCAATCAAGTACAAGGAAGGAGAAAAAACCCGCAGACACTCGGCCCTCCATGGAAGGATTTTGACACATGTTGTAGAGCATGAACCTGCAGGAGCAAGTCACTGTTTTGATGTTTACAGAGAACGACAGGGTGTTGTCCAGGGTCACACCAAGGTTCTTCGCACTCTGGGAGCGAGACACCGTGGAGTTTTCAATCATGATGGAGAGACCTTGGAGCAGGCAGGCCTTCCCCGGGAGGAAGAGCAGCTCCATCTTGTTGAGGTTGAGCTTGAGGTGCTGGGCCGTCATCCAAGCTGAGATATACAGTGGGGAGAGCAAGTATTTGATACACTGCCGATTTTGCAGGTTTTCCTACTTACAAAGCATGTAGAGGTCTGTAATATTTATCATAGGTACACTTCAACTGTGAGAGATGGAATCTAAAACAAAAATCCAGAAAATCACATTGTATGAGTTTTAAGTAATTAATTTGCATTTTATTGCATGACATAAGTCAAATCAAATCAAATCAAATTGTATTTGTCACATACACATTAGCAGATGTTAATGCGAGTGTAGCGAAATGCTTGAGCTTCTAGTTCCGACAATGCAGTAATAACCAACGAGTAATCTAACCTAACAATTCCACAACTACTACCTTATACACACAAGTGTAAAGGGATAAAGAATATGTACATAAAGATATATGAATGAGTGATGGTACAGAACGGCATAGGCAAGATGCAGTAGATGGTATAGAGTACAGTATATACATATGAGATGAGTAATGTAGGGTATATAAACATAAAGTGGCATAGTTCAAAGTGGCTAGTGATACATGTATTACATAAAGATGGCAAGATGCAGTAGATGATATAGAGTACAGTATATACATATACATATGAGATGAGTAATGTAGGGTATGTAAACATTATATTAAGTGGCATTGTTTAAAGTGGCTAGTGATACATTTGTACATAAATTTCCATCAATTCCCATTATTAAAGTGGCTGGAGTTGAGTCAGTATGTTGGCAGCGGCCACTAAATGTTAGTGGTGGCTGTTTAACAGTCTGATGGCCTTGAGATAGAAGCTGTTTTTCAGTCTCTCGGTCCCTGCTTTGATGCACCTGTACTGACCTCGCCTTCTGGATGATAGCGGGGTAAACAGGCAGTGGCTCGGGTGGTTGTTGTCCTTGATGATCTTTATGGCCTTCCTGTGACATCGGGTGGTGTAGGTGTCCTGGAGGGCAGGTAGTTTGCCCCCGGTGATGCGTTGTGCAGACCTCACTACCCTCTGGAGAGCCTTGCAGTTGTGGGCGGAGCAGTTGCCGTACCAGGCGGTGATACAGCCCGACAGGATGCTCTCGATTGTGCATCTGTAGAAGATTGTGAGTGCTTTTGGTGACAAGCCGAATTTCTTCAGCCTCCTGAGGTTGAAGAGGCGCTGCTGCGCCTTCTTCACAACGCTGTCTGTGTGGGTGGACCAATTCAGTTTGTCCGTGATGTGTACACCGAGGAACTTAAAACTTACTACCCTCTCCACTACTGTCCCGTTGATGTGGATAGGGGGGTGCTCCCTCTGCTGTTTCCTGAAGTCCACAATCATCTCCTTTGTTTTGTTGACGTTGAGTGTGAGGTTATTTTCCTGACACCACACTCCGAGGGCCCTCACCTCCTCCTTGTAGGCCGTCTCGTCGTTGTTGGTAATCAAGCCTACCACTGTAGTGTCGTCCGCAAACTTGATGATTGAGTTGGAGGCGTGCATGGCCACGCAGTCGTGGTTGAACAGAGAGTACAGGAGAGGGCTCAGAACGCACCCTTGTGGGGCCCATGTGTTGAGGATCAGCGGGGTGGAGATGTTGTTACCTACCCTCACCACCTGGGGGCGGCGCGTCAGGAAGTCCAGTACCCAGTTGCACAGGGCGGGGTCGAGACCCAGGGTCTCGAGCCTGATGACGAGTTTGGAGTGTACTAGGGTGTTAAATGCTGAGCTGTAGTCGATGAACAGCATTCTCACATAGGTATTCCTCTTGTCCAGATGGGTTAGGGCAGTGTGCAGTGTGCAGTGTGGTTGCGATTGCGTCGTCTGTGGACCTATTGGGTCGGTAAGCAAATTGGATTGGGTCTAGGGTGTCAGGTAGGGTGGAAGTGATATGGTCCTTGACTAGTCTCTCAAAGCACTTCATGATGACGGAGGTGAGTGCTACTCAGTTACCTTAGCTTTCTTGGGAACAGGAACAATGGTGGCCCTCTTGAAGCATGTGGGAACAGCAGACTGGGATAAGGATTGATTGAATATGTCCAGCTGGTCTGCTTATGCTCTGAGGACGCGGCTGGGAATGCCATCTGGGCCTGCAGCCTTGCGAGGGTTAACACGTTTAAATGTTTTACTCACCTCGGCTGCAGTGAAGGAGAGCCCGCAGGTTTTGGTAGCGAGCCGTGTCAGTGGCACTGTATTGTCCTCAAAGCGAGCAAAAAAGTTATTTAGTCTGGGAGCAAGACATCCTGGTCCGCGACGGGGCTGGTTTTCTTTTTGTAATCCGTGATTGACTGTAGACCCTGCCACATACCTCTTGTGTCTGAGCTGTTGAATTGCGACTCTACTTTGTCTCTATACTGGCACTTAGCTTGTTTGATTGCCTTGCGGAGGGAATAGCTACACTGTTTGTATTCGGTCATGTTTCCAGTCACCTTGCCCTGGTTAAAAGCAGTGGTTCGCGCTTTCAGTTTCACGCGAATGCTGCCATCAATCCACGGTTTCTGGTTAGGGAATGTTTTAATCGTTGCTGTGGGTATTATGTCGCCGATGCACTTTCTTTATTTTTTTTATTTTTTTTTCTTCTTTTGAATTTTTTTTTTTACCCCCTTTTCTCCCCAATTTTTCGTGGTATCCAATCGCTAGTAATTACTATCTTGTCTCATCGCTACAACTCCCGTACGGGCTCGGGAGAGACGAAGGTCGAAAGTCATGCGTCCTCCGAAGCACAACCCAACCAAGCCGCACTGCTTCTTAACACAGCGCGCCTCCAACCCGGAAGCCAGCCGCACCAATGTGTCGGAGGAAACACCGTGCACCCGCCCCCCTTGGTTAGCGCGCACTGCGCCCGGCCCGCCACAGGAGTCGCTGGAGCGCGATGAGACAAGGATATCCCTACCGGTCACACCCTCCCTAACCCGGACAACGCTAGGCCAATTGTGCGTCGCCCCACGGACCTCCCGGTCGCGGCCGGCTGCGACAGAGCCTGGGCGCGAACCCAGAGACTCTGGTGGCACAGCTAGCGCTGCGATGCAGTGCCCTGGACCACTGCGCCACCCGGGAGGCCCTGCCGATGCACTTTCTAATGTACTCGCTCACCGAATCAGCGTATTTGTCAATGTTGTTGTTGGACGCAATGCGGAACATATCCCAATCCACGTGATCGAAGCAGTCTTGAAGCGTGAAGTCAGATTGGTCGGACCAGCGTTGAACAGACCTGATTGCTGGAGCTTCTTGTTTTAGTTTCTGTTTGTAGGCTGGAAGCAGCAAAATGGAGTCGTGGTCAGCTTTTCCGAAAGGAGGGCGGGGGAGGGCCTTATATGCTTCGCGGAAGTTAGAATAACAATGATCCAGGGTTTTGTCAGCCCTGGTAGCACAATCGATATGCTGATAGAATTTAGGGAGTTTTGTTTTCAGATTAGCTTTGTTAAAATCCCCAGCTACGATGAATGCAGCCTCAGGGTGTGTGGTTTCCAGTTTACATAGAGTCAGATAAAGTTCGTTCAGGGCCATCGATGTGTCTGCTTGGGGGGGAATATATACGGCTGTGATTATAATCGAAGAGAATTCCCTTGGTAGATAATGCGGTCGACATTTGATTGTGAGGAATTCTAAGTCAGGTGAACAGAATGACTTGAGTTTCTGTATGTTGTTATGATCACACCATGTCTCGTTAATCATAAGGCAAACCCCCCCGCCCCTCTTCTTACCAGAAAGATGTTTGTTTCTGTCGGCGCGATGTGTGAAGAAACCAGCTGCCTGCACCGACTCCGTTAGCGTGTCTCGAGTGAGCCATGTTTCCGTGAAGCAAAGAACGTTACTGTCTCTCTGGAATGCTACCCTTGCTCGGATTTCATCAACCTTGTTGTCAAGAGACTGGACATTGGCGAGTAGTATGCTAGGGAGTGGAGCGCGATGTGCCCGTCTCCGAAGCCTGACCAGAAGACCGCTTCGTTTGCCCCTTTTACGGCGTCGTTGTTTAGGGTCGCCGGCTGGGATCTGATCCATTGTACTGGATGGAAGGCAAAACACAGGATCCGCTTCGGGAGAATCATATTCCTGGTCGTAATGATAGTGAGTTGACGTTGCTCTTATATTCAGTAGTTCCTCCCGACTGTATGTAATGGAACCTAAGATTACCTGGGGTACCAATGTAAGAAATAACACGTTAAAAAACAAAATACTGCATAGTTTCCTAGGAACGCGAAGCAAGGCGGCCATCTCTGTCGGCGCCGGAAGACAAAAAAAAAAAAAAAGGAGTATTTGTATTTGATAACCTACCAACCAGTAAGAATTCCGGTTCTCACAGACCTGTTAGTTTTTCTTTAAGAAGCCCTCCTGTTCTCCACTCATTACCTGTATTAACTGCACCTGTTTGAACTCGTTACCTGTATAAATGACACCTGTCCACACACTCAATCAAACAGACTCCAACCTCTCCACAATGGCCAAGACCAGAGAGCTGTGTAAGGACATCAGGGATAAAATTGTAGACCTGCACAAGGCTGGGATGGGCTACAGGACAATAGGCAAGCAGCTTGGTGAGAAGGCAACAACTGTTGGCGCAATTATTAGAAAATGGAAGAAGTTCAAGATGATGGTCAATCACCCTCGGTCTGGGGCTCCATGCAAGATCTCACCTCGTGGGGCATCAATGATCATGAGGAAGGTGAGGGATCAGCCCAGAACTACACGGCAGGACCTGGTCAATGACCTGAAGAGAGCTGGGACCACAGTCTCAAAGAAAACCATTAGTAACACACTATGCCGTCATGGATTAAAATCCTGCAGCGCACGCAAGGTCCCCCTGCTCAAGCCAGTGCATGTCCAGGCCCGTCTGAAGTTTGCCAATGACAATCTGGATGATCCAGAGGAGGAATGGGAGAAGGTCATGTGGTCTGATGAGACAAAAATAGAGCTTTTTGGTCTAAACTCCACTCGCCGTGTTTGGAGGAAGAAGAAGGATGAGTACAACCCCAAGAACACCATCCCAACCGTGAAGCATGGAGGTGGAAACATCATTCTTTGGGGATGCTTTTCTGCAAAGGGGACAGGACCACTGCACCGTATTGAGGGGAGGATGGATGGGGCCATGTATCGCGAGATCTTGGCCAACAACCTCCTTCCCTCAGTAAGAGCATTGAAGATGGGTCGTGGCTGGGTCTTCCAGCATGACAACGACCCGAAACACACAGCCAGGGCAACTAAGGAGTGGCTCCGTAAGAAGCATCTCAAGGTCCTGGAGTGGCCTAGCCAGTCTCCAGACCTGAACCCAATAGAAAATCTTTGGAGGGAGCTGAAAGTCCGTATTGCCCAGCGACAGCCCCGGAGCCTGAAGGATCTAGAGAAGGTCTGTATGGAGGAGTGGGCCAAAATCCCTGCTGAAGTGTGTGCAAACCTGGTCAAGAACTACAGGAAACGTATGATCTCTGTAATTGCAAACAATGGTTTCTGTACCAAATATTAAGTTCTGCTTTTCTGATGTATCAAATACTTATGTCATGCAATAAAATGCAAATTAATTACTTAAAAATCATACAATGTGATTGTCTGGATTTTTGTTTTAGATTCCGTCTCTCACAGTTGAAGTGTACCTATAATAAGAATTACAGACCTCTACATGCTTTGTAAGTAGGAAAACCTGCAAAATCAGCAGTGCATCAAATACTTGTTCTCCCCACTGTATGCCAGGCACGCAGTGGTACGTGTCGCTACCTTGTGTGTCAGAAGGGGGGAAGGAGAAAAGGAGTTGAGTGTCATCCCCATAGCAATGATAGGAGAGACCATGTGAGGACATAACAGAGCCCAGTGACTTGGTGTATAGAGAGAAGAGGAGAGACCATGTGAGGACATAACAGAGCCCAGTGACTTGGTGTATAGAGAGAAGAGGAGAGACCATGTGAGGACATAACAGAGCCGAGTGACTTGGTGTATAGAGAAAAGAGGAGAGGGCCTAGAACTGAGCCCTGAGGGACACCAGTAGTGAGAGTACATGTTGCAGACACAGATCCTCTCCAAGTCACCTGGTAGGAGCAGCCTGCCAGGTAGGATGCAATCCAAGTGTGTGCAAAGCCTGAGACGCCCAGCCCTGAGAAGGTGGAGAGGAAAATCTGATGGTTCATGGTGTCGAAGGCAGCGGATGGATGTAGTAGGATGAGAACAGAGGAGAGAGAGTCAGCTTTGGTAGTGTGTAGAGCTTAAAATGTTTTGGAAAGAAGGGGTACCAGTCTGTAGTTTTTGATGTCAGAGTGTTGGTTTCTTGAGGGTGTTGGTTTCTTGAGAAGAGGAGCGACTCAGGAGGCCTCCAGAGATGGTCTGGAGAAGGGAGCAGAGGATGGGGTTGAGCAGGCGGCCAGACCTCACTAGTCCCAGGATTTCATCTGGAGAAAGAGGACAAAGCGTAGGGTAGTTCTGTGTGAGTGGACTCTATAGTCTGAGTGAATGAGGAGTGGATGTTGTCAATCTTCTTATCAAAGTGGTTGACAAAGTCGTCCGCAGAGAGGGACGAGGGGGAAGGGGAAGGGGAGGGTGGGAGGATTAAGGAGAAAATAGTTTCCTCGGGTTAGTTACATTTAGAGTGATAGAAAGTGGCTTTAGCAGTGGATACAGAGGAAGAGAAGGTAGAGAGCAGGGAGTGAAAGGATGATAGGTCATCCAGAAGTACATTTTCGTTCAGCTGCCTTCAGTCCTGTTCTTTAAGCTCGCAATGAGTCACTTAGCTACGGAGTAGGAGGGGAGGGTCGAGCCAGGCGGGAGGAAAGGGGACAGTGCGAGTCATAGGATGTGGAAAGGGAAGATAGTAAGATCTAAGAGGCAGAATCAGGAGACAGGAGGCAGAAGGATTTAGCAGAAGGGAGATATGATAGGATAGAAGAGGAGAGAGAGAGCAAAGATTGTGACAGCGCATGACCATCTGGGTAGGGGCTGAGTGGCCAGGGTTGGAGGAGAGAGGGAGACAGAAAAGGAAACAAAGTAGTGATCAGAGACCTGGAGAGGGTTGCAGTGAGATTAGTAGGTGAGTAGCCTCTAGTAAAGATGAGGTAAAGTGTATTGCCTGCCTTGTGAGTGGGAGGGGACTGGGAAAGGGTGAGGTCAAAAGAGGCAAAGAGGGGAAAGAAACAGTTGGAAATAAATTAATCGAAGGCAGATATCAGAAGGTTGAAGTCGCCCAGTACGAAGAGTGGTGAGCCATCGTCAGGAAGTTAGTTTATAAAGGTCACTGAGGAACTCTCTACTGGCACCTGGTGGGCAATAAATGACAACAATGTTAAGCTTGAGTGGACAACTGACACTGACAGCATGGAATTCAAATGAGGAGATGGTAGGTGAGTCAGGGAGAAAAGAGAAAATCTCCACTTAGGAGAAATGAGCAGCTCTGTCACACCAGATGCTCTCGGACTATGAGAGAAAACGTAGTCAGTTGACGCGAGAGCAGCTGGAGTAGCAGGGTTTTCTGGGTTGATCCATGTCTCCGTCAGGGCAAAAAAGTCTAGGGACTGAAGGGTAGCATAGGCTGAGATGAACTCGGGCGGGCCTGACCACAGATCAGCAGTTTCATACGTTGCCGGAGACCAGGAATTCCACATGGGTTGTGCACGCAGGGTACACGAAATTAGAAGGGTTGCAGGCAAGGGGTGGGGAGAATCTGTAAAGCCTACAGTGAGAGGAGCAAACAGGTATAGAAAACACACACATACAGTAATTGCCTAAACTACAAAAGAGCTAAATGAGATAATCTGAAAATAACTAGGTGAGATACTAAAGTGAGAGATTGGAGCCTTCCTCTCCTTCCTTCCTCTCCTTCCTTCCTCTCCTTCCTTCCTCTTTGTTTCAGCGATAGTTTTGACGACGAGACCGCCGCTGACACTGAGTACCAAAACCACAATAGTCCCAAATTGCCCTGCCCCTTAATCCTGGTTGATGTGTCAACAATCCTCTGTAAATTATGAGCAGTCAGCAGTTCACACACCAAGTAGGCTACTGGGAAGACAGGCAGCACTAAAAGTAGATGTCCCTAGCTAACAAAAAGACAGTACTAGACAACAACTGATTATACTTATCACTCCTGGAGATATCAGGAGTCTTCCAGCTATAGATTGAAACACACGCACGCACGCACACACACACACACACACACACACGTATATGCCTGTGTGAGTGTGTGCATATGTGTATGGTGTTGATGCAGTGAGTCCACAGGGCTCCTGTGGACTCAGGAGCCCTTCACTAACTCTACTAGCAGAGTTAGTGAAGCTCAGAGACACCGAGGTAAATATTTTACAACCTGGCTCCATTTAGTTTTTCTCACACACTTTTACAGAGCAGGGAAGAATCCTCTCACTCCAGACGCTCTTCTCTTTTATTTAGTTTTATTTATTTATTCTCCTCTTTCTTATTATTTGTCAAGTCATGCCCCTAGCAGTTTTATGGAACTATATGGCAGATTTACTGTGGGGAGCCAGCAGCACTGAGGTCGTTCCTGATGGAGAGAGGGAGGAAAGAGAGAGAGGGAGGGAGGGAGGGGTGTAGGTAGAGATAAAAAGAGAAAGAGGAGAGAGGGAGAGAGAAATAAAGAGAAAATGGATAAAGAGAGAGACAGAGAGAAAGGGAGAGGGATAGAGCAGGCAGCTGTTACGGAGGCAATAGGAAGAGAGGAAGGAGGGATTGGAGGGATAGAAGGAGTAAGTGAGGGAGGGGCGGAGGGGAGTAAAAACGGTGGCGTAATCAGAGGGATAAATCTGCAGAGAGAGAGAGAGAGGGAGAGAGAGAGAGAGAGAGAGAGAGAGAGAGAGAGAGAGAGAGAGAGAGAGAGAGAGAGAGAGAGAGAGAGAGAGAGAGAGAGAGAGAGCTGCCAGGAAACACTGCCCACTTTATCTACTCGGCCAACCTGCTGGCCAACGTAGCTCTAACCTAGCCACTATATAGCTTTAAAAACACACTGACATACTCATTATAGATAGGTACACACACACACCTGTAAAGCTGGAAGCGGTGTTATATTGTATGGGAGATGACTTGGCAAAACCACCTTACAGTTAATGGAGTTGTGATTGTACTCTACATTACCAGCTGTATTATGCACTGTAAAGGGTTTGCCGTGAATTTTACACTATCTTACAGGTAGCTCGGTGGCGGGTAAAATTCTGTATTTCATAATACAGTACACCTACACTAATATCAATACGGTATCAAAGCAAGTTGGCTGCTAGATAGTGTTCACACATTACAGCATGTTAATGAATAATTGGTGTTTTATATCACTTGCACTTCTAGAGGCCTTAACAAAGGCTTCCAAACTGGCAGTGACTACAGGGCAAAACGGACCAAAAGGACATGTCAAAATGCTCAACCGTTTAAGGTTTTAGACTTGCTGCCACTCCAATCTGTCCTCTGTACATTTAAAACTTCATGGAGCACTATAACCACATACTGTAGGAGTTAAATTGGTACAGCATTCTCACTCACAGGCTCAACAAATATAGCCTCTTAAAAGGAAATGCCTCAAAATATGTTAATGAGCCATAAACAACAATGCCATGCGCCCACTAGTAGTCAAAAAGTGTTTTGGCACACCAAAGATACGATACAGTACTGTATTCTGTGGGGTTGGAATTACAGTACCATTGGAAATACAGACATTTTCCCACAATGCACCATTATTTACATTATGCTGTAGGTAATACCTAAAATGACAGTATAAATTACAGTTTTCCATTAGTGTACCCTCTTTCTCCAAAACACCACCTTTTCCCTGACCACTACTGTACCTCCAGCAGCAGATATACTGTCCCCCTCCTCTTCCCCCGGGGCTGAGTTGATGCAGTCCACCCCTCCATTCAAGGAATCCGGGGAGTGATTCATGCTGTGACGTCTCGGTGCAGCATCCGTCATCCTTGGAGACAATTCATTGGGGAGGGAGTGGGACACACACTGTCACACACCTTTTGTGATGTTCCCTCAGGGCGATATGTCCTGGATTCACTGTCCCAGAGGAGGGGAGTGAGAGATTCACACTGGCTTACGCAGCAGTCCACCCGGAGCGACACCCACACACACACACATTCTTTGCATCATTAGCAGTGGGAGTGAGTGGGTCACACACACGCTTACGGTGCAGTCCTCTCTAAGCATGGGATAATTGTCACTGATAGAGGGTTTTACTATACTGGCACCCAAATCCAGCAGATGGGAGCACTCTAGTGGAAAGAAATTAGACTCCGTTATTTCACAGGCCAGGCTCCATAAACACATGATAGCAGTAAAAAGGACTGTATCTGGCAGCTCGGTCATACATTTTACACACACACACACATACACACATTAACACACTGATGCACACAAATTTTACTAGCGGATACACACAAACACACACACACACACACATTGATGATACACATGCTATGGCATTCATCAGACATATACTTTGCTGACTTCCCTGGTTTCCACGGTGCTTTACTGGTGGATCTGTGACAAGCATAGAGGGAGATTCACACACACACACACACACACACACACACACACACACACACACACACACACACACACACACACACACACACACACACACACACACACACACACACACACACACACACACACACACACACACACACACACACCTCCCTGACACACACACACACACACACAACACTCTAAGCTTAAAACACTAGAGCTTTGATCTGCTACAGCAGGGTTCGGCAACAGGCGGCCCGCGGGACAATCCGTCCCACAAGTGATAAATATAAATGTTTATGATTGTAGTTATTTTTTTTATTTTTTTTACAAAAATCCCCAGGAATTCAGCAATTTGGAAAATATAGTATTCCCATGAATAAGAACAGAGATGTGATCGTGTCTCAATTTAACTATGTTCTGGCACCTCAACCATCTGCTTCGAAAAAATCAGCCCACAGCTGAATCTAGTTACCTTCCTCTGTGCTACAGTATAGACTCTCTCTCTCTCTCTCTCTCTCTCTCTCTCTCTCTCTCTCTCTCTCTCTCTCTCTCTCTCTCTCTCTCTCTCTCGCTCTCTCTCTCTCTCTCCAGAGAGATCCATGTGATGTGATCAACAGTCTCCCACTGTGCTGCACTGCCGTCCTTCCAGTGGGAGGAGACCACGTCTGTACAACAACGTTCTGTGTTTAACAACACAACTGCTGTGAGGACACTGAAAGGTCCCTGGTGTTCAGTAGGACTATTCAGTGTGATGGTGCTACTATCGTACAAGACAATGTACTGCAAACCTATGATGATTTTGTGGTATGAAATGACTCCTATATCTGTATAGGCCCTCTACCCTGGACCTCTCCTTTATAAGTCCTCTACCCTGGCCCTCTCCTTTATAAGTCCTCTACCCTGGCCCTCTCCTTTAAAGCCCTCTACCCTGGCCCTCTCCTTTATAAGCCCTCTACCCTGGCCCTCTCCTTTATAAGTCCTCTACCCTGGCCCTCTCCTTTATAAGTCCTCTACCCTGGCCCTCTCCTTTAAAGCCCTCTACCCTGGCCCTCTCCTTTATAAGCCCTCTACCCTGGCCCTCTCCTTTATACGTCCTCTACCCTGGCACTCTCCTTTATAAGTCCTCTACCCTGGCCCTCTCCTTTATAAGCCCTCTACCCTGGCCCTCTCCTTTACAAGTCCTCTACCCTGGCACTCTCCTTTATAAGCCCTCTACCCTGGCCCTCTCCTTTACAAGTCCTCTACCCTGGCACTCTCCTTTAGAAGTCCTCTACCCTGGCCCTCTCCTTTACAAGTCCTCTACCCTGGCACTCTCCTTTATAAGCCCTCTACCCTGGCCCTCTCCTTTACAAGTCCTCTACCCTGGCCCTCTCCTTTATAAGTCCTCTACCCTGGCCCTCTCCTTTATAAGTCCTCTACCCTGGCCCTCTCCTTTATAAGTCCTCTACCCTGGCCCTCTCCTTTATACGTCCTCTACCCTGGCCCTCTCCTTTACAAGTCCTCTACCCTGGCCCTCTTCCTTTATAAGTCCTCGACCCTGGCCCTCTCCTTTATAAGTCCTCGACCCTGGCCCTCTCCTTTACAAGTCCTCTACCCTGGCCCTCTCCTTTATAAGTCCTCTACCCTGGCCCTCTCCTTTATAAGTCCTCTACCCTGGCCCTCTCCTTTATACGTCCTCTACCCTGGCCCTCTCCTTTATAAGTCCTCTACCCTGGCCCTCTCCTTTATAAGTCCTCTACCCTGGCCCTCTCCTTTATACGTCCTCTACCCTGGCCCTCTCCTTTATAAGTCCTCGACCCTGGCCCTCTCCTTTATACGTCCTCTACCCTGGCCCTCTCCTTTATAAGTCCTCTACCCTGGCCCTCTCCTTTATACGTCCTCTACCCTGGCCCTCTCCTTTATAAGTCCTCTACCCTGGCCCTCTCCTTTATACGTCCTCTACCCTGGCCCTCTCCTTTATACGTCCTCTACCCTGGCCCTCTCCTTTATAAGTCCTCTACCCTGGCCCTCTCCTTTATAAGTCCTCTACCCTGGCCCTCTCCTTTATACGTCCTCTACCCTGGCCCTCTCCTTTATAAGTCCTCGACCCTGGCCCTCTCCTTTATACGTCCTCTACCCTGGCCCTCTCCTTTATAAGTCCTCGACCCTGGCCCTCTCCTTTATACGTCCTCTACCCTGGCCCTCTCCTTTATAAGTCCTCGACCCTGGCCCTCTCCTTTATACGTCCTCTACCCTGGCCCTCTCCTTTATAAGTCCTCTACCCTGGCCCTCTCCTTTATACGTCCTCTACCCTGGCCCTCTCCTTTATAAGTCCTCTACCCTGGCCCTCTCCTTTATAAGTCCTCTACCCTGGCCCTCTCCTTTATAAGTCCTCTACCCTGGCCCTCTCCTTTATAAGCCCTCTACCCTGGCCCTCTCCTTTACAAGTCCTCTACCCTGGCCCTCTCCTTTACAAGTCCTCTACCCTGGCCCTCTCCTTTATAAGTCCTCTACCCTGGCCCTCTCCTTTATAAGTCCTCTACCCTGGCCCTCTCCTTTATAAGCCCTCTACCCTGGCCCTCTCCTTTACAAGTCCTCTACCCTGGCCCTCTCCTTTATAAGCCCTCTACCCTGGCCCTCTCCTTTACAAGTCCTCTACCCTGGCCTTCTCCTTTATAAGCCCTCTACCCTGGCCCTCTCCTTTACAAGTCCTCTACCCTGGCCCTCTCCTTTATAAGTCCTCTACCCTGGCCCTCTCCTTTATAAGTCCTCTACCCTGGCCCTCTCCTTTATAAGTCCTCTACCCTGGCCCTCTCCTTTATAAGCCCTCTACCCTGGCCCTCTCCTTTACAAGTCCTCTACCCTGGCCATCTCCTTTATACGTCCTCTACCCTGGCCCTCTTCCTTTATAAGTCCTCGACCCTGGCCCTCTCCTTTATACGTCCTCTACCCTGGCCCTCTCCTTTATAAGTCCTCGACCCTGGCCCTCTCCTTTATACGTCCTCTACCCTGGCCCTCTCCTTTATACGTCCTCTACCCTGGCCCTCTCCTTTATAAGTCCTCGACCCTGGCCCTCTCCTTTATACGTCCTCTACCCTGGCCCTCTCCTTTATACGTCCTCTACCCTGGCCCTCTCCTTTATACGTCCTCTACCCTGGCCCTCTCCTTTATACGTCCTCTACCCTGGCCCTCTCCTTTATACGTCCTCTACCCTGGCCCTCTCCTTTATAAGTCCTCTACCCTGGCCCTCTCCTTTATACGTCCTCTACCCTGGCCCTCTCCTTTATACGTCCTCGACCCTGGCCCTCTCCTTTATACGTCCTCTGCCCTGGCCCTCTCCTTTATACGTCCTCGACCCTGGCCCTCTCCTTTATACATCCTCTGCCCTGGCCCTCTCCTTTATAAGTCCTCTGAGTGCGTTTGTGTGTGGAGTTTGAGTGTGTGTGTGTGTGCTTCAATTTCAACATTGTATTTTGAAAGGCCGATATGTATTCATGGTCCTTTTAGGATATATTAAAGCAACAGCAGTAGTTTATGTGTCCATGTACAGCCATCTGTAGTGTTAACCCTGGGCCTATTATATAGACTATGTTGTTGGTTAAACCTTGTCTTGTTTAATACAGGGTTTGTATTATACAGATGTGCTAGTCATCCCATTATGTCCCCTAAGGAGGCAGGTCTATATAGAGGTGTGATTGTAGTAATGGTCCCACTCACCAAAGCCCTAACTCAAGTCAGACCCTCTCACAGACAGAGCTGTCCTTCCTCCTGGCTGTTTGATAACGCTTAAACTGTGGAAATTCTCTCTCTTTTGAGATGATCTTATCTTTCTTTTTTTCTCATGTTCTTTTTCTTTCTCTTCTTTCCCTCGTTCACCTGTGACCTGATTGGGAGAGAGGGAGGGGGTGATGATGGGGACAGGGAAATTAGATCTGGGTGAACCTGTCAGAGTAAAGCGCATCTGAAAGACCCTGATCCCCCTCACACACACTCACACTCTCTCCAGAAGGAAATGGCTCATATCTTAAGTGGACCACTTCAGTTGTGGGGCCAGAAGGGTGTTGAGATTTGGGGAGAGGGTGAGAGGAGGGGGAGGAGGGGGTTTCTGAGAGAGTGTGTCTGTGTGTGCATGCGTGTGTGTGTTTCCGTGCGTGCCTCAAATTGATCATTTCAATCTAGATTATATATGCCACACTAAAGCCATTCCATGTGCTGGTGTTGTAGTGTGAGGGCTAGCAGAAGAAAGAGCAAAGCCATTAGTTTTCTTTCATTTCCTCTAGTTTCCTCCCTGTTCTCATCAGAAAGATGCTGTCTGATGTGTGTTACACATAAATTCAGAGCAATAACACAGGACAGAGAGGAAGAGAGAGAGAGATGGGGAGAGATTAAGAGAGAGAGAGATGATGAGAGAGAGACAGACAGAGAGAGAGAGGGGGGCAGAGAGATTGAGAGAGACAGAGGGGGGCGGTGGAAGAGAAGGTATACAGTCAGGGAGTGGAAGAAAAGAGAGCAATATATGGATGGGGAGAGAGGGGAGAGAGGAGGTAGACAGAGGATGAGAGAGAAGAGAGGAGGAGGTAGACAGAGAGAGGGAGAGAGGAGGTAGACAGAGGAGGAGAGAGGGGAGAGAGGAGGTAGACAGAGGATGAGAGAGGACAGAGAGGAGGTAGACAGAGAGGAGGTAGACAGAGGAGGAGAGAGAAGAGAGAGGAGGTAAACAGCGAGAGGGGAGATAGGAGGTAGACAGAGGAGGAGAGAGAGGAGGTAGGCAGAGGATGAGAGAGAGGAGGTAGACAGAGGATGAAGAGGGGAGAGAGAGGAGGTAGACAGAGGATGAGAGAGGAGAGAGAGGAGATAGACAGAGAGAGGGGAGAGAGGAGGTCGACAGAGGAGGAGAGAGGAGGTAGACAGAGGAGGAGAGAGGGGGGAGGAGGTAGACAGAGGAGAGGGAGGAGGTAGACAGAGAGAGGGGAGAGAGGAGGTAGACAGAGGAGGAGAGAGGAGGTAGACAGAGGAGGAGAGAGGAGAGAGAGGAGGTAGACACAGAAAGAGAGAGGAGGTAGAAAGTAGAGGAGAGAGGGGAGAGAGGAGGTGGACAGAGGATGAGAGAGGAGAGAGAGGAGGTAGACAGAGAGGAGAGAGAGGAGGTAGACAGAGGAGGAGAGAGGGGAGGTATACAGAAGAAGAGAGAGGAGAGAGAGGAGGGGAGAGGAGAGAGATGATGTAGACAGAGGATGAGAGAGGGGAGAAAGAGAGGACAAGGGAGACAAGAATGCATAGAGACAGGGATAGAGAGAGAAAGAGGGATTGAAGGAGAAAGGAGAGATTGGGGGAGAGATGGATTGACATGCATGAAAAGTGAGCTGGGAAAGGCGGCTTTACCATTCACTTTGAAGCCTGCTCCACTTCTGTTCTCTTACATAATAGAACCAAGGAAAACAGGGAAAGAAGAGAGAAGAAAGAGGGAGAGGAGTAGGGAGAAAAGAGAAGAGAAGAGACGACAGAATAGAGAGGGGGAGGAGAAGGGAGAGAAAATAGAGGTGGAGGAGGAGGGAGAGGAGAGAGGAGAGAATAGAGTGGGGGAGGAGGAGGGAGAGGAGAATGTAGAGAATGGAGAGGGGGAGGAGTAGGGAGAGGAGAGCGAGGGGGAGAAAGGAGAGAATAGAGAGGGAAGGAGGAGGGAGAGAATCAAAGAGAGAGGGGAGGAGGAGGGAGAGGAGAGAGAGGGAGGAGGAGGGAGAAAAGAGACAGGCAGAGGATGAGGGAGAGGCGAGAGAGAGGGAAGAGAGAGGAGAGAAGAGAGAGGGGAGGAGTGAGAGGGGATGAGGAGGGAGAGGAGTGAGAGAGTCAGAGAGACAGGAGGACACTTCAGAGCTTCTGATGCTTCTACTCTCCCATTGGTTAGATTGGGATTTGGGGATTTTGATTGGCGTAGACAGTGGTTCCCAAACTTTTTAAAGTCCCGTACCCCTTCAAACATTCAACCTCCAGCTGCGTACCCCCTCTAGCACCAGGGTCAGCGCACTCTCAAATGTTGTTTTTTGCCATCATTGTAAGCCTGCCACACACACACTCTACAATACATTTATTAAACATAAGAATGAGTGTGAGTTTTTGTCACAACCCGGCTTGTGGGAAGTGACAAAGAGCTCTTATAGGACCAGGGCACAAATAATAATATAATAATAATCAATCATTTTGCTCTTTATTTAGCCATCTTACATATAAAACTTTATTTGAAAATGTAAGAAATCATACAATGATGGAAAGACCTGTGTTTGTCCTTGTTAATACAGAAAGAGAAGAGCTCCAACTTCTTAATCATAGCCTCAATTTTGTCCCGCACATTGAATATAATAGCGGAGAGTCCCTGTAATCACAGATTCAGATCATTCAGGTGAGAAAAAACATCACCCAGATAGGCCAGTCGTGTGAGAAACTCGTCGTCATGCAAGCGGTCAGACAAGTGAAAATTATGGTCAGTAAAGAAAACTTTAAGCTCGTCTCTCAATTCAAAAAAACGTGTCAATACTTTGCCCCTTGATTACCTGCGCACTTCTGTATGTTGTAAAAGCGTTACATGGTCGCTGCCCATCATTCTGTGAGCTGAAGCTGAAGCACAGCTGGGTCATGCAGCAAGACAATGATCCAAAACACACCATCAAGTCTACATGAAAATGGCTAAATAGAAAGACATTTGCCATTTTGGACCTAGTCTTAGTCCAGACCTGATCCCAATTGAAATGTGGCAGGACTTGAAATGAGCAGTTCATGATTCAAAACCCACAGATGTGGCTGAGTTAAAGCAGTTCAGCATGGAAGAATGGGCCAACAAACCCACAAATGTGGCTGAGTTAAAGCAGTTCTGCATGGAAGAGTGGGCCAACAAACCCACAGATGTGGCTGAGTTAAAGCAGTTCTGCATGGAAGAGTGGGCCAACAAACCCACAGATGTGGCTGAGTTAAAGCAGTTCTGCATGGAAGAATGGGCTAACAAACCCACAAATGTGGCTGAGTTAAAGCAGTTCTGCATGGAAGAGTGGGCCAACAAACCCACAGATGTGGCTGAGTTAAAGCAGTTCTGCATGGAAGAGTGGGCCAACAAACCCACAGATGTGGCTGAGTTAAAGCAGTTCTGCATGGAAGAATGGGCCAACAAACCCACAAATGTGGCTGAGTTAAAGCAGTTCTGCATGGAAGAGTGGGCCAACAAACCCACAGATGTGGCTGAGTTAAAGCAGTTCTGCATGGAAGAGTGGGCCAACAAACCCACAAATGTGGCTGAGTTAAAGCAGTTCTGCATGGAAGAGTGGGCCAACAAACCCACAGATGTGGCTGAGTTAAAGCAGTTCTGCATGGAAGAATGGGCCAACAAACCCACAGATGTGGCTGAGTTAAAGCAGTTCTGCATGGAAGAGTGGGCCAACAAACCCACAGATGTGGCTGAGTTAAAGCAGTTCTGCATGGAAGAGTGGGCCAACAAACCCACAAATGTGGCTGAGTTAAAGCAGTTCTGCATGGAAGAATGGGCCAACAAACCCACAAATGTGGCTGAGTTAAAGCAGTTCTGCATGGAAGAGTGGGCCAACAAACCCACAGATGTGGCTGAGTTACAGCAGTTCTGCATGGAAGAGTGGGCCAACAAACCCACAGATGTGGCTGAGTTAAAGCAGTTCTGCATGGAAGAGTGGGCCAACAAACCCACAAATGTGGCTGAGTTAAAGCAGTTCTGCATGGAAGAATGGGCCAACAAACCCACAGATGTGGCTGAGTTAAAGCAGTTCTGCATGGAAGAGTGGGCCAACAAACCCACAGATGTGGCTGAGTTAAAGCAGTTCTGCATGGAAGAGTGGGCCAACAAACCCACAAATGTGGCTGAGTTAAAGCAGTTCTGCATGGAAGAATGGGCCAACAAACCCACAAATGTGGCTGAGTTAAAGCAGTTCTGCATGGAAGAGTGGGCCAACAAACCCACAGATGTGGCTGAGTTAAAGCAGTTCTGCATGGAAGAGTGGGCCAACAAACCCACAAATGTGGCTGAGTTAAAGCAGTTCTGCATGGAAGAATGGGCCAACAAACCCACAAATGTGGCTGAGTTAAAGCAGTTCTGCATGGAAGAGTGGGCCAACATTTCTCCACAGGGATGTGAGAGACTGATAGACAACTACAGGAAGCATCTGGTTGCAGTCATTGTAGCTAAAGGTGGCACAACCAGTTATTGAGTGTAAGGGGTCAATTGCTTTCTCACACAGGGGAATTGGGTGTTGCATAACTTTGTGTATGAAATAAAGGACTTTTTTTTGGTTATTTGTAACATTAGGTTTTTGTTGAAGATCTGATAACATTCAGTATTAAAATATGCAAAAGTAGAGAAAATTAGAAAGGTGGCAAATACCTTTTCACAGCGATGTATGTATTACTACATTTGCATACACATACAGTACTGTACATTTGCACTTAAAATATTCCTTGATTAGTCAACTATCAATTTTTCTCTCATGCATAGGAAGCAGACAAAGCACACACACACACACACACACACACACACACACACACACACACACACACACACACACACACACACACACACACACACACACACACACACACACACACACACACACACACACACACACACATACATACATGCACACACTCTGCTCCTCCTTAATTGCCATCTGCAATCTGCATGCTGTACACAGTCGGTAATTTGTGCAGTAGCGCAGTAGGAGGTAAATGACCGAGGTTCATTTACATGTGTGTTAATGGACTTCCTGTCTTAGTGGAGGAGACTGCTCTCTCTCACACACACACACATACACATTAAGTACACCTTCTCTTTCCATGACAGACTGACCAGGTGAATCCAGGTGAAAGCTATAATCTCTTATTGATGTCACTTGTTAAATCCACTTCAATCAGTGTGATGATGAAGGGGAGGAGACAAGTTAACCTTTCTAGGACACACGTTCCGCTAGCGGAACCCCCCCCCCAACATTCCGCTGAAAAGGCAGCGCGCAAAATTCAAAAATATTTTTTAGAAATATGTAACTTTCACACATTAACAAGTACAATACAGCAAATGAAAGATAAACATCTTGTTAATCTACCCATCGTGTCTGGTGTTTTAAATGTTTTACAGCGAAACACAACATATATTTATGTTAGATCACCACCAAATCCATAAAAAACACACAGCCATTTTCCCCAGCCAAAGATAGTCACACAAAAGCAGAAATAGAGATAAAATTAATCACTAACCTTTGATAATCTTCATCAGATGACACTCATAGGACATCATGTTACACAATACATTTATGTTTTGTTCGATAATGTGCATATTTATATCCACAAATCTCGGTTTACATTGGCGCCATGTTCAGAAATGCCTCCAAAATATCCGGAGTAATTACAGAGAGCCACGTCAAATAACAGAAATACTCATCATAAACTTTGAAAGATACATGTTTTACATATAATTAAAGATACACTTGTTCTTAATGCAACCGCTGGGTCAGATTTTTAAAATGTTTTACAGCGAAAACACAACATATATTTATGTTAGATCACCACCAAATCCAAAAAACACACAGCCATTTTCCCCAGCCAAAGATAGTCAAACAAAAGCAGAAATAGAGATAAAATTCATCACTAACCTTTGATGATCTTCATCAGATGACACTCATAGAACTTCATGTTACTGCCAGCTACTCATCCCCAGAAGATAAGATATGCATATTTTTAGTATATTTGGATAGAAAACACTCTGAAATTTCTAAAACTGTTTGAATCATGTCTGTGAGTATAACAGAACTTATTTAGCAGGCGAAACCCCGAGGACAAACCATACAGATTTTTTTTTGTTGAGGTCACTCTCTTTTCAATGTTGTTTCATTGGGAATACAGATTTCTAATTGACCTTCTTGCAGTTCTTACCGCTTCCACTGGATGTCAACAGTCTTTAGAAATTAGTTGAGGGTTTTTCCTTTGTGTAATGAGGAAGTACGTCCATTTTGAATCAGAGTCACTTGTTGTGTACTGTTAGATAGAGGCGCGTGACCAGAAAGCATGCTACAGATTGTTTTAATCCTGTATTGAACACAGATCATCCCGTCTTCAATTTTATTGATTATTTACATAAAAAAATACCTGAAGTTGTATTACAAAAGTAGTCTGAAATGTTTTGGCAAAGTTTACAGGTAACTTTTGAGATATTTTGTAGTCATGTTTCACGAGTTGGAACCAGTGTTTTTCTGGATCAAACTCGCCAAATAAATGGACATTTTGGATAAATATCGACGGAATTAATCGAACAAAGGACCATTTGTGATGTTTATGGGACAAAGGTAAGGCATGAATTATATTTTTATTTCTGCGTTTTGTGTCGCGCCTGCAGGGTTGAAATATGCTTATCTCTCTTTGTTTGCAATGGTGCTAACTCAGATAATAGCATCGTTTACTTTCGCCAAAAAGCCTATTTGAATTCTGACATGTTGGCTGGATTCACAACAAGTGTAGCTTTAATTTGGTGTCTTTCATGTGTGATTTCATGAAAGATACATTTTTATAGTAATTTGTTTGAATTTGGCGCTCTGCATTTTTACTGGCTTTTGGCCAAGTGGGACGTTAGCGTCCCACATATCCCAGAGAAGTTAACACTCCACTTTACAGACGGAACCCTTCTTTTAACACTCCAATTTACAGACGGAACCCTTCTTTTAACACTCCAATTTACAGATAGCTGTAGCAAATAACTATCCGCTCCTCTCTCTTCCTCTCATCCACTCTCCCCCTTCTCCAACCTCCCTCGCTGTTTTCTCCTCTCTCTCCATCCTCTCCCCTCTCTCCCTGTTCTCGCCTATGTTCTTCCTCCTCCCCACTAATCTCCTCTCCATCCTCTCCCCTCTCTCCCTGTTCTCGCCTATGTCCCTCCTCCTCCCTTCGACTCTCCTCTCTCCATCCTCTGGAATGTGTAATCAGTTTAAAACAAAGGAAGGACGAGTTGTTTAACTGCAGGCTTTGCTTTTCATAATGTCTGCCCTCCATGCCAATGACTACCCCCTGGATTTAAATAAAACACACACAGTGGTTACTAAGCAACAGGCACACAGCTGTGGTTCCAAGTGTGTTCTTGTGTGTTAGTGTGTTCAATTCTGGTTCTGTGGACCCAGGGGAAATACTAGGTTTCACTCCTGCCCTTTAGTACAGTAGCTTTAAACTGCTGTAGCCAGTACAGTGGGACTGGTCTAACCAAGGACAGAGTGTGACTTCAGAGTTTGTTCAGTTCTCTCTCTTACTGTTTGTCCTGTCTGATCAGGTTGGGTTATAGGTGACTGGGACTGTGTGTGTTTACTTTGCTGTGGTGGCGGAGATGGTGTTTATGTTTGTGTTTACTCTTCTCTGCCTCATGTCCAGTCTGGTGTAAAAAATTAGGAGATAAACTGACTGACCAGACGCAGTGAGAGAGATGTAGACATAGAGAGAGAAAGAGAGAGGAGTGAGAGAGCAGAGAGAAAGCGAGAGAGAGAGGGTCGGTGGATGGGTGAGTGTGGGAGTCTATGTGAGTCTCTCCACTCACCACAGCACAACCACTGTGTGTTTGCTCTACAGAGTGCTTTGGAGACAGTACCACTCTTGTCTTTAGTGTTTTGTTGTTATCAGGGATACAAGTGGGTTATTGGTAGCTCACACAGGGAGATCGCTCTAGTTTGAAGTCGAAGTTAGTTGCCATCCACGTCCCAAGAACGTCTAGAATTTCCTTCAAAACCTGCCACTACAGACAGCGGTGAGTGCTATTACCTTCGAGTAGGATGTCGGCTTTCTAGGGTGTCGTTGACGAGGATGATGGATGGGTGAAAATACCGTGCTTCAGCGCTGTAGGTTGCATGTTCAATCCCAGTGGTAGGTTATTTTTTTTATTTTTTTCTGCTGTTCCCAAACCTCTACTGCACATCTCTACTGCACATTTTAGACATTTTAAAAGGTGCATTTTTCCATATATAGAAACAGCCTATGTGTCTATACTATACTGCATATGCATTGAGCTTGTCTGATGCTTTAAGCTCACTGTTTGATGAAATAAGACACAAATGACTCAAGAGGGAGCCAGAGATCAAAATAAGCAGAAGAAAAACAGAACTTTACATATCCCGACCATCCTACTCCTGCTCCTACTGGCTTTTCGCATAGTCTGTCGTTACTCTCCCAAAATTGCCAGTAATAGGCTACACGAGGAGTCGGCAAACTTTCTCATATGGAATGCTATAACTACCGATCTGCGTGCCAGTTATGGTTTTCATATGTACATTTCCGTGGAACGGTTCAATTTCATTTTTATAATAACTTCTTCGTATCTCAAAATCATTGTCATGTGGTTAATCAAAATTCTATCCAAATCTAAATGAAAAGGATACAAACCTGAAAAGTTACTTCTATTGCCATTGCCAACTATGTAAAAATAGTCTAAAAGCCAACAAATAAAAACATTGCAGCCTGCAGGTAGAAAATATTAGGATATAAATAAATATCCTATAAATCACAATGAACTTGAAACATTGTATCAACTATTCAATCAAATGTATTTATAAAGCCCTTCTTACATCAGCTGATGTCACAAAGTGCTGTACAGAAACCCAGCCTAAAACCCCAAACAGCAAGCAATGCAGATGTAGAAGCACGGTGACTAGGAAAAACTCCCTAGAAAGGCCAGAACCTAGGAAGAAACCTAGAGAGGAACCAGGCTTATGAGGGGTGGCCAGTCCTCTTCTGGCTGTGCCGGGTGGAGTTTATAACAGAACATAGCCAAGATGTTCAAATGTTCATAGATGACCAGCAGGGTCAAATAATAATAATCACAGTGGTTGTCGAGGGTGCAACAGGTCAGAACCTCAGGAGTAAATGTCAGTTGGCTTTTCATAGCCGACTATTAACTTGGGTCTGGCCTGAAGCTCCTTGCAACATTGTATAAAATATTCTGGGCCCTCAGAGTTTCCAGAGCCAGTTTGGGATAAGAAGTGGATCATAGCATGACATGTTTCTCTTTCATGCTGAGAGGTTACTGAAAGGGAGAGAGCTGGAAAGATGTTTCAAATACATTGAGGAACTGTTGTCATTCTCAATGGATGTAAAAACAGACTTAATTTGCTTGCTGTTTGAGGTGAAGAAAACATTACTTTGAGAAGCTCCACAGCTCATTTGTGGTGGTGCATTAAGCCAATCAGAAATATAATCAGATCCCAAATGGGCACATTTATATGTTTACATTTGTGCGCAGGCCAGGTAGCCTATAGGCCTACTTCTATGCGTAATTAGGTGAGTGTCCTTACTCAGCATTGACAGGAGAGCTCCAAACAAAAGACAATGACTAAATTGACAAAATTCGTAAATGGAATGAAATAAAACAAAACTTGTTTCTCACAAGTGTAGCATAGGTTGTGCGCTCTGCAAATGTGTCCACTCTGACAGTGAGAATAGTAAAAGACTGGCCAAACAAACATTGTAGATTAGAAATTATAGGAGTTAACGGTAATTGTATTGCTGGTGATCACAGAAAAAACATTGATCTACAGTATATGTAATGGGGAATTGATAGATACTAAAAATCTAACGCAAACAATGCACACAATGAAGTTATGAAACAATGAATGTGCACAAATTGGTGTGAGAGAGCAGTGCATTCTGGAGAGAGAAGTGCATTGTGCAGCCATACTCTCCTTCTTCTTGGACTGTGCCATCCCAATAAGTATTCTACACTGTATAACCATGAAACATTTGACAGTTTATAACCTAAACGCCAGTGTGTTTAAGACTTAATTATAAGGCATTTATATTTACCAATAAGTGTTCTCATTTTAAATACAGGCTTTTAGAATGCAAGATTAAACATGATAGCTTTCTCCAGTCAGTTTCCAACCAGTTTTCCTCAGTGTTGAGATTTTAAACATGAGTGTTTACTTTCCAATGTTCTGTTTAGAGTGCATTTAGTCCTAAAACATGTATGTGACTGTCCATGCATTTTATTCAGATCAGTGTTAGGAATGTCTCTCACCTTACCTACATTTCAGCACTGAACAGGACATTTGATTCAATAAATATTTTCAACCGTGTGGTGGTGTTGTTACTCGACTGTGTTGAGTTCATTTCTGTTTACTCTCTGATTGAAAAAGATGTGGGAGGGTGCCTCCTTATCATATTTCCCAGCATGCTTTGTTGCAGGTTGATTTTTAGAATAGTTTGTTTAAATATACATGTTACCTCATGCACATGAATTT
The DNA here is from genome assembly GCF_045679555.1 of Salvelinus alpinus. Classification (NCBI taxonomy): domain Eukaryota; kingdom Metazoa; phylum Chordata; class Actinopteri; order Salmoniformes; family Salmonidae; genus Salvelinus; species Salvelinus alpinus. The sequence goes on along the minus strand of NC_092105.1, from coordinate 16,601,007 downwards.
ATTAATTGATCTTAAACTATACAAAGATAAATAACTTACATTTTTCTTAACTACTCCAATCTGTAAGGGGTTGGACTTATTGCACCGGTTACTGAGATGGTTGTTCCAATTTAGATGGTTTAAGTAGTGTTATTTGTTAATTAATACCTTCACCATAGCAGTCATTCTGAGTTTAGGATGTGAGTGACAAAATATTCAAATTGTTGGATATCCTCCCTCTGGCTAGATTCCGATAGGAATTACTAATCACTTCACAAACCAGTGTATAGCGACTTGCAGGTCTGATGTGGCTCATGAGCCAGGATTTTTCAACCACAATGCCAAGGATATCTAGGCCATAACTAAAGGCCTTATGTAATGTATAGTATGTGGTCATAAAGGGTTTACATTGAATTGAAACACATTCACTTGGGTAGTCATTTGGTGAAGGCTTCAGGAATAGAAGTGGTTGATTGCAACAACCATGTCTCTGTCACTAACAAACACAGTCATGGGTGGGTATCGCTCACATTCACGACAAAGGCATGCTGGAAAATATGCAATATGGCTTTACACCCTACAGTGTTAAAACAACACCCCCAGTGTTTAGTGTTTTGAACCTAAACACCTTGTGCTGAATAGACATGTTAATGTGTTTAAAAAGTGCTACAGTGAATGAACATGTTGTGGTGTTTACAATCTCAACACTGTTACAAGTTTTCATTGAAATTCTAAATGCCTTGGCATATTTAAAAAGTGTTACTGAAAAGTGTTTAGTTAAGTGTTCAGAGTCTAAACACTTGGTTTTACAGTGTATGAATGAAATGATAAGAGGTTCTCACTAGTCCATCCATATCTCATGTACACTGTATGTACACTGAGTGTACAAAACGTTAGTAACACCTTCCTAATATTGAGTTTCACCCCCTTTTGCCCTCAGAACAGCCTCATTTAATCTTGGCATGGACTCTACAAGGTGTCGAAAGCATTTCACAGGGATGCTGGCCCATGTTGACTCCAATGCTTCCAACAGTTGTGTCAAGTTGGCTGGTAGTGGATTTATACTCTGAATAGCTCTTTCCATCTCATCCCACAGATGCTCAATTGGATTGAGATCTGGTGACTAGGCAGGCGACTGCAGTAAGCTGAATTCACTGTCATGTTCGAGGAACCATTCCAGGAATATCCTAGCCTTGTGGCATGGGGCATTATCCTGCTGAAAAAATCTATTCACAGATGGATACACTGCTGTCATGAAGGGATGCACCTGATTGGCAATGATGTTCAGATATCCTGTGGCATTCAAACGTGGCTCCACTTTTATCAAGGGGCCCAATGTGTGCCATGAAAACACACTCCACACCGCCACACCCCCACCACCAGCCTGCAATGAAGACACACTCCACACCACCACCACCAGCCTGCAATGAAGAAACTCCACACCACCACACCCCCACCACCAGCCTGCAATGAAGAAACTCCACACCACCACACCCCCACCACCAGCCTGCAATGAAGACACTCCACACCACCACACCCCCACCACCAGCCTGCAATGAAGACACACCACACCCCCACCACAAGCCTGCAATGAAGATACTCCACACCACCACACCCCCACCACCAGCCTGCAATGAAGACACTCCACACCACCACACCCCCACCACCAGCCTGCAATGAAGACACTCCACACCACCACACCCCCACCACCAGCCTGCAATGAAGACACACTCCACACCACCACACCTCCACCACCAGCCTGCAAAGAAGACACTCCACACCACCACACCCCCACCACCAGCCTGCAATGAAGACACTCCACACCACCACACCCCCACCACCAGCCTGCAATGAAGACACACTCCACACCACCACACCCCCACCACCAGCCTGCAATGAAGACACACTCCACACCACCACACCCCCACCACCAGCCTGCAATGAAGACACACTCCACACCACCACACCCCCACCACCAGCCTGCAATGAAGACACACTCCACACCACCACACCCCCACCACCAGCCTGCAATGAAGACACACTCCACACCACCACACCCCCACCACCAGCCTGCAATGAAGACACACTCCACACCACCACACCTCCACCACCAGCCTGCAATGAAGACACACTCCACACCACCACACCCCCACCACCAGCCTGCAGTGAAGACACGTGGCATGCTGGAAGCGTGTACTCGTGGTTTTCTTGATTGAACCAATACTGACTGTGAATGTATAATTATGAGGTCTTGTTGTTCACATGATTGCCATTGGCTTGCACGCTGAAGAAGGGCTCATACCCGAAAAGTTTTGACAATACAATACCGTAGTGCTGTCCTATTTCTGTTCTCATGTGGTTTTCGCCATACCCTAGTCCTCCCCTCAGTGTAAAACAGTAAGAACGGGGATTCATCAGACCAAGCAACGTTTTTCAAATTCTCCAGTGTCCATCCAGGGTTTTCATTCCGTAGCCCACTGCAACCACAGTTTCTTGTTTTTTGCTAAAAGAAGTGGAACTGCCATATCCCATTCGTGTCAATGTATGACGAGTTGTGCATTCTTTTATGGGTCTTTGGACATCAATGTTGTACTGGACTGTCAGTTGACTGTAGCCCATCTGTTGGTCTGCACAATATGTGTCAGCCTCCTTTGTCCTCTTTCATCAATTACCTGTTTTTGACCACTGGCTTGCCATTGGCTGGATGACCTTTAGGTGGTGGATCATACTTGATACACACGAGAAACTGTTGAGCTTGAAAAACCCAGCAGTGTTGCAGTTCTTGACACACTCAAACTGTTGCGCCTGGCACCTACCACCATACCCCGTTCAAAGACACTTAAATATTTTGTCTTGCCCATTCACCCTCTGAATGGCACACATACACAATCCATGTCTTTTTTTTTTTTTTTTTTTTTTTTTTTTTTAACCTTTATTTAACCAGGTAGGCAAATTGAGAACACGTTCTCATTTACAATTGCGACCTGGCCAAGATAAAGCAAAGCAGTTCGACACATACAACAACACATAGTTACACATGGAGTAAAACAAACATATAGTCAATAATACAGTGAAAAAAAAAAAATAAGTCTATATACAATGTGAGCAAGTGAGGTGAGATAAGGGAGGTGAAGGCAAACAAATATATGTATAAATAAATAAAATAAATAAATAAAAAAATAAAAATATAAAAGGCCATGGAGGTGAAGTGAATACAACACAGCAAGTAAAATAAAACTAAAAAAAACCCTGGAATGGTTGGTTTGCAGCGGAAGAAAGTGCAAAGTAGAGACAGAAAATAATGGGGTGCAAAGGAGCAAAATAAATTAATAAAATAAATACAGTAGGTAAAGAGGTAGTTGTTTGGGCTAAATTGTAGATGGGTTATGTACAGGTGCAGTAATCTATGAGCTGCTCTGACAGCTGGTGCTTAAAGCTAGTGAGGGAGATAGGTGTTTCCAATTTCAGAGATTTTTGTAGTTCGTTCCAGTCATTGGCAGCAGAGAACTGGAAGGAGAGGCGTCCAAAGGAAGAATTGGTTTTGGGGGTGACTAGAGAGATATACCTGCTGGAGCGCGTGCTACAGATAGGTGCTGCTATGGTGACCAGCGAGCAGAGATAAGGGGGGACTTTACCTAGCAGGGTCTTGTAGATGACCTGGAACCAGTGGGTTTGGCGACGAGTATGAAGCGAGGGCCAGCCAACGAGAGTGTACAGGTCGCAGTGGTGGGTAGTATATGGGGCTTTGGTGACAAAACGGATGGCACTGTGATAGACTGCATCCAATTTATTGAGTAGGGTTTTGGAGGCTATTTTGTAAATGACATCACCGAAGTCGAGGATTGGTAGGATGGTCAGTTTTACAAGGGTATGTTTGGCAGCATGAGTAAAGGATGCTTTGTTGCGGAATAGGAAGCCAATTCTAGATTTGACTTTGGATTGGAGATGTTTGATGTGAGTCTGGAAGGAGAGTTTACAGTCTAACCAGACACCTAGGTATTTGTAGTTGTCCACATATTCTAAGTCAGAACCGTCCAAAGTAGTGATGTTGGACAAGCGGGCAGGGGCAGGCAGCGATCGGTTGAAGAGCATGCATTTGGTTTTACTTGTATTTAAGAGCAGTTGGAGGCCACGGAAGGAGAGTTGTATGGCATTGAAGCTCGCCTGGAGAGTTGTTAACACAGTGTCAAAAGAAGGGCCAGAAGTATACAGAATAGTGTCGTCTGCGTAGAGGTGGATCAGAGAATCACCAGCAGCAAGAGCGACATCATTGATGTATACAGAGAAGAGAGTCGGTCCAAGAATTGAACCCTGTGGCACCCCCATAGAGACTGCCAGAGGCCCGGACAACAGACCCTCCGATTTGACACACTGAACTCGATCAGAGAAGTAGTTGGTGAACCAGGCGAGGCAATCATTAGAGAAACCAAGGCTGTCGAGTCTGCCAATGAGGATGTGGTGATTGACAGAGTCAAAAGCCTTGGCCAGGTCAATGAATACGGCTGCACAGTATTGTTTCCTATCGATGGCGGTTACGATGTCGTTTATGACCTTGAGCGTGGCTGAGGTGCACCCATGACCAGCTCTGAAACCAGATTGCATAGCGGAGAAGGTGTGGTGGGATTCGAAATGGTCGGTAATCTGTTTGTTGACTTGGCTTTCGAAGACCTTAGAAAGGCAGGGTAGGATAGATATAGGTCTGTAGCAGTTAGGGTCAAGGGTGTCCCCCCCTTTGAAGAGGGGGATAACCGCAGCTGCTTTCCAATCTTTGGGGATCTCGGACGACACGAAAGAGAGGTTGAAGAGGCTAGTAATAGGGGTGGCAACAATTTCAGCAGATAGTTTTAGAAAGAAAGGGTCCAGATTATCTAGCCCGGCTGATTTGTAAGGGTCCAGATTTTGCAGCTCATTTAGGACATCAGCTGACTGTATTTGGGAGAAAGAGAAATGGGGGAAGCTTGGGCGAGTAGCAGAGGGGAGGGCAGTGCTGTTGTCCGGGGTAGGGGCAGCCAGATGGAAAGCATGGCCAGCCGTGGAAAAATGCTTATTGAAATTCTCAATTATAGTGGATTTGTCGGTGGTGACAGTGTTTCCTATCTTCAGAGCGGTTGGAAGCTGGGAGGAGGTGTTCTTATTCTCCATGGACTTTACGGTGTCCCAGAACTTTTTTGAATTTGTGTTGCAGGAAGCAAATTTCTGCTTGAAAAAGCTAGCCTTGGCTGTTCTAACTGCCTGTGTATATTGGTTTCTGGCTTCCCTGAAAAGTTGCATATCACGGGGGCTGTTCGATGCTAATGCAGAACGCCATAGGATGTTTTTCTGTTGGTTAAGGGCAGTCAGGTCAGGAGAGAACCAAGGGCTATATCTGTTCCTGGTTCTAAATTTCTTGAATGGGGCATGCTTATTCAAGATGGTGAGGAAGGCATTTTTAAAAAATGACCAGGCATCCTCTACTGACGGGATGAGATCGATATCCTTCCAGGATACCCCGGCCAGGTCGATTAGAAAGGCCTGCTCGCTGAAGTGTTTCAGGGAGCGTTTGACAGTGATGAGTGGAGGTCGTTTGACCGCTGACCCATTACGGATACAGGCAATGAGGCAGTGATCGCTGAGATCTTGGTTGAAAACAGCAGAGGTGTATTTGGAGGGCAAGTTTGTTAGGATGATATCTATGAGGGTACCCGAGTTTACGGAATTGGGGTGGTACCTGGTAGGTTCATTGATAATTTGTGTGAGATTGAGGGCATCAAGCTTAGATTGTAGGGTGGCTGGGGTTTTGAGCATGTTCAAATTTAGGTCGCCTAGCAGCACGAACTCTGAAGATAGATGGGGGGCAATCAGTTCACATATAGTGTCCAGAGCACAGCTGGGAGCAGAGGGTGGTCTATAGCAGGCGGTCTTATTGTCTCAAGGCTTAAAAATCCTTCTTTAACCTGTCTCCTTCCCTTCATCTACACTGATTGAAGTGGATTTAACAAGTGACATCAATAAGGGATCATAGCTTTCACCTAGATTCACCTGGTCAGTCTGTCATGGAAAGAGCAGGTGTTCCTAATGTTTTGTCCCCTCAGTGTAGATACATACAGCAGAGCTGTGTTTTTATGGTGATGGTGATGCAGCCTGATTAGCATGTGAAAGCATCAGGCACTCGTCAGCCTTCTGACCCAGGGGGGCACCATAATGTAACAACACACACCCCGCTACTAACTGTGACATGCAGGAAATTGTTTCTATTGGTTTCCATTGAAATGGAAGATAGAAAATACAGTACGTTTTTCTGCAATCTCATTGGATGTGACTCTGCTAGGTGTCTCCCTTTTCAACTTCTATTCCTCTTTTTTTAATGACCATGAGAATAATTCATAGAGGTTTAAATTAAGGGGTGTGTAGTGTGCGTAGTAGTGCGTTCCTCAGCTTTGCACTGTTAAAATATCGTACAGAGCTTCTAGGAAAACATACCTGAAGTATACATGACTCCTCACGCCTTTTTCATACTGCAGGAGACCTCTTTCACACACACACACACACACACACACACACACACACACACACACACACACACACACACACACACACACACACACACACACACACACACACACACACACACACACACACACACACACACATACTGAATAAAAATATAAATGCAACATGCAAAAATTTCAAAAATTTTAGTTACTCATTGTTCATATAAGGAAATCAGTCAATTGAAATAAATTAATTTGGCCCTAATCTACGGGTTTCACATGACTGGGCAGGGGCGCAGTCACCCAATGGGGAGCCAGGCCCAGCCAATCAGAACTAAAAGGCCTTTGATTACAGACAGAAATACTCTTCAGTTTCATCAGCTGTCCCGGTGGCTGGTCTCAGACAATCCCGCAGGTGAAGAAGCCAGATGTGGAGGTCCTGGGCTGGCATGGTTACACGGAGGCTGAGGTTGTGAGGCCAGTTGGACGTACTGCCAATTTCTCTAAAACAACGTTGGAGCCAGCTTATGGTAGAGAAATGAACATTAAATTATCTGGCAACAGCTCTGGTGGACATTCCTGCAGTCAGCATGCCAATTGCACACTCCCTCAAAACTTGTGGGATTGTGTTGTGTGACAAAACAGCACATTTTAGAGTGACATGTTATTGTCCCCAGCACAAGGTGCACCTGTGTAATGATCACGCTGTTTAGTCAGCTTCTTGATATGCCACACCTGTCAGGTGGATGGATTTTGTTGGCAAAGGAGAAATGCTCACTAACAGTGATGTAAACAAATTTGTGCACAACATTTTTTGTGCATATTTAACATTTCCGGGATCTTTTGTTTCAGCTCATGAAACATGGGACCTACACTTTACATGTTGCATTTATATATTTTTGTTCAGTGTACATACATGCATTCAATCACTTAATTTTATTTTATTTTTATTTCACCTTTATTTAACCAGTAAGCTAGTTGAGAACAAGTTCTCATTTACAACTGCGACCTGGCCAAGATAAAGCAAAGCAGTGCGACACAAACAACAACACAGAGTTACACATGGAATAAACAAGCGTACAGTCAACAACACAATACATTTTAAAAAGTCTATATACAGTGAAAGCAAATGGCGTGAGGAGGTAAGGCAATAAATAGGCCATAGTTGCGAAGTAATTACAATTTAGAAAATTAACACTGGAGTGAAGGATGAGCAGATGGTGATGTGCAAGTAGAAATATTTGTGTGCAAAAGAGCAGAAAAGTAAATAAAAACAATATGGGGATGAGGTAGGTAGATTGGGTGAGCTATTTACAGATGGGTCATGTACAGCTGCAGCGATCGGTTAGCTGCTCAGAGAGCTGATGTTTAAAGTTAGTGAGGGAAATATAAGTCTCCAGCTTCAGCGATTTTTGCAATTCGTTCCAGTCATTGGCAGCAGAGAACTGGAAGAAAAGGCAGCCAAAAGAGTGTGGTGGCATATTTCTGCTTTACCAAATGAGGAGAGTTACAAATTTCACACACCAATCAGAGTTATACTTAAACTACATCTTTAATAATAAGAGCTTTGCAATAGCCTTTGACGTTCAATGATGCGCTATCTCTAATGAACCATTGAAAGTGTCAACAGAAAAGTACAAAGATATTTTATAGCCAAGATACACCCCTCTCATCTTACATGACGAATCACATATCTTAGGAACTGTTCACAAAGAAAGACTTTTACTTGAGAGAGAGGAGTATCACATAGCCAGATAGCATTCGCTATAAATGATCGTTCAGTTTGGTCCCTAAGACGAGGTTCTAATCTCGTTCCTGGTACTTCATAGCACAAAAACATTACCTCATGTTATCTGGAATGCTCTTTAGGTTTTATCACCCAAAGACATCGTAAATCTCCTCTGTCAGTGCTATCTCATAGAGGCCCATCCTCAGTGGAACACACACACAATAGTTAACAGAATACTCTATTCTGTCAAATAAAACAACCATTATAATCTAATACAAGCAATATAACATAATCTTGCAATTTTCCACGACAAGAGGTGTTGGCTTTGGGGATGACCAGTGAGATATACCTGCTGGAGCGCGTGCTACGGGTGGGTGTTGTTATTGTGACCAGTGAGCTGAGATAAGGCGGAGCTTTACCTAGCATAGACTTATAGATGACCTGGAGCCAGTGGGTCTTCCGATGAATATGTAGCGAGGGACAGCCTACTAGAGCATACAGGTCGCAATGGTGGGTAGTATATGGGGCTTTGGTGACAAAACGGATGGCACTGTGATGGACTGCATCCAGTTTGCTGAGTAGAGAATTGGACGCTATTTTGTAAATGATATCGCCAAAGTCGAGGATCGGTAGGATAGCCAGTTTTACGAGTGTATGTTTGGCGGTGTGAGTGAAGGAGGCTTTGTTGCGAAATAGGAAGCTGATTCTAGATTTAATTTTGGATTGGAGATGTTTAATATGAGTCTGGATGGAGAGTTTACAGTCTAGCCAGACACCTAGGTATTTGTAGTTGTCCACATATTCTAAGTCGGAATCATCCAGAGTAATGATGCTAGTTGGGCAGGCGGGTGCAGGCAGCGAACGGTTGAAAGCATGCATTTGGTTTTACTAGTGTTTAAGAGCAGTTAGAGGCCACGGAAGGAGTGTTGTATGGCATTGAAGCTTGTTTGGAGGTTAGTTATCACAGTGTCCAAAGAAGGGCCAGATGTATACAGAATGGTGTCATCTGCGTAGAGGTGGAGCAGGGAATCACCAGCAGCAAGAGCGACATCTTTGATATATATAGAGAAAAGAGTCAGCCCGAGAATTGAACCCTGTGGTACCCCCATAGAGACTGCCAGAGGTCCGGACAACAGGCCCTCCGATTTGAGGCACTGAACTCTGTCTGAGAAGTAGTTGGTTAACCAGGCGAGGCAGTCATTAGAGAAACAAAGGCTGTTGATTCTGCCGATAAGAATACGGTGATTGACAGAGTCGAAAGCCTTGGCCAGGTCGATGAAGACGGCTGCACAGTGCTGTCTTTTATCGATGGCAGTTATGATATCGTTTAGTACCTTGAGCATGGCTGAGGTGCACCCGTGACCAGCTCGGAAACCGGATTGAACAGCGGAGAAGGTACGGTGGGATTCGAAATAGTCAGTGATCTGTTTATTAAGTCTCCACGGACCATTCACACATTCTCAAAAGTATAAATATTGTTTAATTCTCCCATTTAGGGGATTTAGGTGTTTGGCCAAGTTGTTCTTTGTTCTCTCTAGGTTCTCTACCTCCTCTACCTCCATACCGCATGGCGGTATTTATGACCTGAGCTACTAAACCTGGTTTAGGAGAGGGAGTGAGAGAGCCACGATCTACACCTTGAAAGAGCCACGTCATTACAGTTTTCCCCTTAATGGTTATAGTTAGAATTGTTGGCGTGTAAGCTGACCCTAGATCTGCACCTACTGTCTGCCCAGAGGGTAGTTGATGAGAGCTGCACATCTTCCTCATTACCTTATCAACTATGTCAGGTGAGTACATAATGTTATCCTGGAGAACCATGTTTAACTACAGAGGACAACTCTGTTATCCCATAGCAACAGTGTCCTCTCCAGCACACCTCCTCCCTCTCCGCTTTAACTTCATTTTGGCTCTACACGGCCACTTTCCTAATCACTATCACACCCCTATTAGAGCCAACATGACCTTTGTGTGTTGGCAGTTTCCTGGGCGACCTTTAAGAGTGAGGCAGGCTGAGAGCAGCTGCGGGTGGACTGGCGCGTAATGCAGGGCTAATGTTGACTCCATTACTGAGCTCAGCCAGAGAGGGGCCATTACAACTCTTAGCCCTCAAATGGAAAATTTGAAAATTAGTCACCTTTACGTTTTTGTGAGTGTAGCTGAGCTTACAAGGACTCCTCTGACCTTCCTCTCTCTGACCATTCTCTTATTCTTCAACTGAATGATCACTCTGTTTCACAAGTCATCTATCATTCTCTCGTCTTCCTTCCATCTTTTTCTCTAGTGCCGACGCCACGTTCTTTTGTCTATTTTTGTCTTTTGTCTCCCTCTGTCTCTCTCTCCCTCTCTCTACCACTTTCCCTCTCTCTACCACTCCTTCTCTCTCTCTCTCCCTCTCTCTTTCTCTCCCTCTCTCTACCACTCTGTCTCTCTCTCTCTCCGTCTCCCTACCACTCTGTCTCTCTCTCTCCGTCTCCCTACCACTCTGTCTCTCTCCCTCTCTCTCCCTCTCTCTCCCTCTCTCTATTTATAAAATAAACACAAAGTGTTGCATCAGCTGTGTTTCTATGGTTCTCATCTAGTTTTAACTTATAATACAACAAACGGTTAGCTGGGGCTTCTTCTCTGTTCTCTGGTGTTTTTATTCTTCTAAGAGTTGCAACAATACAGGAAGGGTTTCTCTATCTTCCTCTCTCCTCCATCCCTTTCACTCTTTTCCTTTCTACGTTACCTCTATTCCCCTCTCCCTATCTCTCTCTTTCTCTCTCTTTCTCTCTCTTCCATTCTCTGTCTTCGATATTCTTTAAATGAGAACAGAAAACTCTCTGTGCGTGTGATAATCATATCAAAGATAATGCTGTTTTCATGTAAGCTGTGTTAACTCACCATGACCTCATTGTGCTGTGTATTGTTCAAAGACAGCAACTTTTATTTTGTTTATCCCCCTCCTTAAAACGCTACCTACTACATAAACCCCAATCAAAGAACTAAGCTTTCCATTCCTGTTTGTGTATGTATATGTGTGTCTGCATGCGTGTGTGCCGTTTTATAAATGAGAATTCTAGCTGCCTTTGGCTTTAAAGTAATTTGTGAAGTAAATAACTTTACCCAGACTCCCTCTGTTCCATAGGAAATCAGATGGTTGACCAATGAGACTCAACAGCGCCGCACGCGTGCACACACACACACACACACACACACACACACACACACACACACATTGTTGTTATTATTATGTAGAGATTGCTGGTACAGATGTTGTTCTGCGGTCACTAAGGTGCTCATGTCCCCATTCATTCATCTTGATTCCAACCATTGGGGCGGCAGGTAGCCTAGTGGTTAGGGCGTTGGGCCAATAACTGAAAGGTTGCTAGATCAAATCCCCGAGCTGACAATGTAAACATCTGTCGTTCTGCTTCTGAACAAGGCAGTTAATCCACTGTTCCTAGGCTGTCATTGTAAATAAGAATTTGTTCTTCACTGACTGTTTAACTTTTTTTCTAAATCCAGTACACAGCCTTTACATTACGTCTCAGCCTGGGACTCAATTTCCCCTCTACCCACCCAGAGAACTCTGTTAGGCAGCCTGCTGATCAGGCTATCCTGCCTGTCACACCTCCACAAGCACAGACTCCCCAGTTTCTTAGGTACACCACCCCATTCACTAAAATGGATCGATCCTACAATGTGTGGCCAGTTTATTAGGTACACCACCCCATTCACTAAAATGGATCGATCCTACAATGCGTGGCCAGTTTATTAGGTACACCACCCCATTCACTAAAATGGGCCGATCCTACCATGCGTGGCCAGTTTATTAGGTACACCACCCCATTCACTAAAATGGACCGATCCTACCATGCGTGGCCAGTTTCTTAGGTACACCACCCCATTCACTAAAATGGATCGATCCTACAATGCGTGGCCAGTTTATTAGGTACACCACCCCATTCACTAAAATGGACCGATCCTACCATGCGTGGCCGTGGTCCGCTATATAAAGCAGGCAGACAGGCGTTGAGGCATTCAGTTACTGTTCCATTGAACATTAGAATGGGCAAAACTAGTGACCTCAGCGACTCGGTACAAGGACCGCCGGATCCAGTATATCAGCCCTCCTGGGCTTTGCACACACGACAGTGTCTAGGGTAAACCGAGAATGGTGCAACAAACAAAAATCAGTCAGCGGCTGTCCTGTGGGTGAAAACATCTCGTTGATGAGAGAGGTCGAAGGAGAATGGCAAGAATCGTGCAAGTTAACAAGCGGGTCACAAACAGACAAATAACGGCGCAGTACAACAGTGGTTTGCAGTACGGCATCTTGGAACCCACAACTCATTGATCCTCGTCACGGATGGGCTGTTGCAGCAGACGACCACACCGGGTTCCACTTCTGTCAGCTAAAAACCAGAATAAGCGGCTCCAGTGGACACACGATCACCAACACTGGACAATTGTGGAGTGGAAAAACATTGCCTGGTCCGACGAATCCTGGTTCTTGTTGCGTTATGCTGATGGCAGGATTTGGCGTAAGCAAAATGAGTCCATGGACCCACCCTGCCTGGTACAAGCTGGTGGCGGTGGTGTACCTGTGTGGGGAATGCTTTCCTGGCACACATTTGGTCCCGTGATACAAATTGAGCAACAAACTTTTCTGACACCTTGTAGAATCCATGCCCCAAAGAATTCAGGCTGTTCTGGAGTCTAAGCACACACAGACACAGGCAGACAAACACACACAAACACACAGAGACACAGGAAGACAAACATACACATGCGTAAACACACACACCCACACAAACAGACAATGGTGTAAAATAACTAAGTAAAAATACTTTGAAGTACTACTTAAGTCATTTTGGGGGGTATCTGCACTTATCAAGATAATGCGTGGTCATCCCTATTGTCTCTGACCTGGCGGAATCACTAAACACAAATGCTTTGTTTGTAAATTATATCTGAGTGTTGGAGTGTGCCCCTGGCTATCCGTAAAAAAATATATAGACAAAAAAAATTACATTGTGCCATCTGGTTTGCTTAGTATGAGGAATTTTAAATGATTTATAGCATTTACTTTTACTTTTGATACATAAATATATTTGAAAGCAGATACTTTTAGACTTTTACTCAAGTAGTATTTTACTGGGTGACTTTCACTTCTACGATTAATTTATCTTTACTTTTACTCAAGTATGACAATTGATACTTTTTTCACTACTGCACACAAACACACACACAAAGTTACACACACACACACACACACACACACACACACAGACACACAGAGAGAGTGGGAGTCATATGAGCATTATGGTTGAGGAGTAATGTTCCCTCTATGCTGTGCGTGTGTGGCCGTGCACCTCCTCCAGGACTGCTGCAGGGAAGAAATGCCAGGCAACACAGAGACTCAAGAGATTGAACTTCACTCAGGTCGCCCCATTAGTTTGCACTATATACAGTTGAAGTCGGAAGTTTACATACACTTAGGTTGAAGTCATTAAAACTCGTTTTTCAACCACTCCACAAATTTCTTGTTAACAAACTATAGTTTTGGCAGGTTGGTTAGGACATCTACTTTGTGCATGACACAAGTCATTTTTGTTTACAGACAGATTATTTCACTTATAATTCACTATATAACAATTCCAGTGGAAGAGAAGTTTACATACACTAAGTTGACTGTGCCTATAAACAAAATTCCAGAAAATGATGTCATGGCTTTAGAAGCTTCTGATAGGCTAATTGGCATCATTTGAGTCAATTGGAGGTGCACCTGTGGATGTATTTCAAGGCCTACCTTCAAACTCAGTGCCTCTTTGCTTGACATCATGGGGAAATCAAAAGAAATCAGCCAAGAAAATTGTAGACCTCCACAAGACTGGTTCATCCTTGGGAGCAATTTCCAAACACCTGAAGGTACTACGTTCATCTGTACAAACAATAGTACGCAAGTATAAACACCATGGGACCATCATACCGCTCAGGAAGGAGATGCGTTCTGTCTCCTAGAGATGAACATACTTTGGTGCGAAAAGTGCAAATCAATCCCAGAACAACAGCAAAGGGCCTTGTGAAGATGCTGGAGGGAACAGGTACAAAAGTGTCTATATCCACAGTAAAACGAGTCCTATATCGACATAACCTGAAAGGCTGCTCAGCAAGGAAGAAGCCACTCCTCCAAAACTGCCAGAAAAAAGCCAGACTACGGTTTGCAACTGCACATGGGGACAAAATTCGTACTTTTTGGAGAAATGTCCTCTGGTCTGATGAAACAAAAATAGAACTGTTTGGCCATAATGACCATCGTTATGTTTAGAGGAAAAAGGGGGGGCTAGCAAACAGAAGAGCACCATCCCAACCGTGAAGCACGGGGGTGGCAGCATCATGTTGTGGGGGTGCTTTGCTCCAGGAGGGCCTGGTGCACTTCACAACATAGATGGCATCATGAGGGAAGAAAATTATGTGGATATATTGAAGCAACATCTCAAGACATCAGTCAGGAAGTTAAAGCTTAGTCGCAAACGGGTCTTCCAAATGGACAATGACCCCAAGCATACTTCCAAAGTTGTGGCAAAATGGCTTAAGGACAACAAAGTCAAGGTAATGGAGTGGCCATCACAAGCCCTGTCAGAAATTGTGAAAAACTGAGTTTAGATGTACTTGGCTAAGGTGTATGTAAACTTCCGACTTCAACTGTATATCAATGTTTTTTCTGTGATCGAATCAACATTATATCAGCCCCTTTTCAATGCAACAGATGAAAACAAATCTAACATTGCAAGATTGGGTCTGTGATTTTGTTGTAGAAAGAGTCAGAGTAGAATTATATTGGGGTGGTAGCCCATGAGCAGTCTTTCAATCACCTGTGAGTGAATGAGCTTATCAGATCAGTTCAGCCGCAGAACCTCGCGTGTGCACATTTGCTGATATTCTTTTCTAGTTAGCTAGTTATTAGCCGTGTTATAGATAAGTATAGGTCAGCAATGGGGAGTTACTGCTTCCTACAAGAGCACAAAACGTGTAGGTTACATTTCAAACTGTCTTTGAAAAGCCAGTCAGGTAAAAAGCTTATGTCTTAATTAAAGGGGCATTGTTGTATTTTGATGCAGGCTTGAATATGTAAATAAGCCAGTAGGCAGAGGGGTAGTCTACGTTGTCTAATTCTCTGCATGGTATTAACAATACATTTTATTTTATAAAGTGGTTTATTGCATCATACATCACAATACAATGCAATTTACAGTCACCTATGTGGCCCATGGTGTTACAGACCAAGTCAAAAATAATTAATTAATGTCAAGCCCTTCATAATGTAAAAATGATTTCAAAAGTCTCATGCAATGTTGGCCTGCATTAAACAGCACATATAGACTACTGTAGGCTATATCATATAAATGAAAGCTATTTTCATGTGAAAATGTTATGGGTTTTGCTCCATTGGTTTTGTTGGTAGACCTACATTATGCTCCAACAGCCACTATAGCCTATTGGCTACTGTCTAAAACTGTAAGATACAGCCTCAGTGCTCACTGTAAACGCCTGCCCGAAGTTTCACAGAATTCTCACAATGTTCATGTTTCCGCTCACAAGACCAACAATTTGCTCAGTGACCCCCAAAATGTGAGGGAACATTGTTAAGGAGTCCATCCATAATGGTTTCCTACTGAAGTACAACATCACTGGCAGCTCTGCAGAGTTGTCACTAGCTAGACCAGCCACAAAGTCATTAACCCTAACCATAACCACACTGCTAACCCTAATGACTAACCCTAAACTTTAATTAAGACAAAAAATAAACAAAAAAAATCATGAATATTTACAATATATTTTGACTATGGGGAAATCGCTCAATTCTGCCTCCAGGACAAGATTGATGACAATAAACATGAGCCTGCCACATCACAGCAGACCACAACATTAGTATTCTAACACAGTACCCAGAAAAGATTCAACTCTTACTGAAACTCACTGGTAATCACACACAAACATCACACGCACACACACACACACACACACACACACACACACACACACACACACACACACACACACACACACACACACACACACACACACACACACACACACACACACACACACACACACACACACACACACACACACACACACACACACACACACACACACACACACTTTGTCTCTCTCACTCTCTTAGTGTCTGTTTCTCTCTGCCCTTCTCTTTGTCCATTTGAATTATAAATGCTTACATGATATGGATTGGCTGTCCAATCCAGGAAACAGAATTTAACCTCCAGCTGTCCTTCAGAATAGTTGGAGTTAGTCAGAAGATGGCTGTCTTTCCTGTTAAAACAGCTGTCTGGAATTGATCTTTTCTGCTTTAGAACATTGATGTCTGTGCCCACGTGGCTATCCATCAGTATGAAGGCCACACTTCAATGTTTTTAACCACAGCAAATCAATTGAAAGTACCTGGTTTAAAAGGAGGGAAAGTTGCACTGGCTCCATCTCCACTCATGTTGATGGAGATGGAGCTAGCCTGTCTATCTAGCTACTTGCGTTGATGGAAGCCTGTCTATCTAGCTACTTGTGTTGATGGAAGCCTGTCTATCTAGCTACTTGCGTTGATGGAAGCCTGTCTATCTAGCTACTTGCGTTGATGGAAGCCTGTCTATCTAGCTACTTGTGTTGATGGAAGCCTGTCTATCTAGCTACTTGTGTTGATGGAAACCTGTCTATCTAGCTACTTGTGTTGATGGAAGCCTGTCTATCTAGCTACTTGCGTTGTACATTTCCTGCATTCAAATGACTGGTGGCCTCATTGGTGGCATGTTATGAATATCATAATTTGGTTATTAATAAACATATATATTTTTTTACATCTGCAGAGAATCTGGTGTTTTCTATGTCAAACGGTTTTGTTATATTTCAGTCTTCTGTGATGTATATTAAGTGTAATATTGGGATGCAAACTCAAAATGTAATACATTTCAACTCATTTCAACGTCTCCCTGTAATACCAACATGTTTCAAGAAGACTACCATAGTCCCTGTGCTCAAGAACACTAAGGTAACCTGCCTAAATGACTACTGACCCACAGCGCTCACTTCTGTAGCCATGAAGTGCTTTGAAAGGCTGGTCATGGCTCACATCAACACCATTATCCCAGAAACCCTAGACCCACTCCAATTTGCATACCGCCCTAACAGATCCACAGATGATGCAATCTCTATTGCACTCCACACTGCCCTTTCCCAACTGGACGAAAGGAACACTTACGTGAGAATGCTATTTATTGACTACAGCTCAGCGTTCAACACCATAGTGCCCTCAAAGATCATCAATAAGCTAAGAACCCTGGGACTTAACAGCTCCCTCTGCAACTGGATCCAGGACTTCCTGACGGGCCGCCCCCAGGTGGTAAGGGTAGGTAACAAGACATCCCCCACGCTGATCGTCAACACGGGGGCCCGTCAGGGGTGCGTGCTCAGTCCCCTCCTGTACTCCCTGTTCACTCATGACTGCATGGCCAGGCACGACTCCAACACCATCATTAAGTTTGCCGATGAGATAACAGTGGTAGGCCTGATCACCGACAACGACGAGACAGCCAATAGGGAGGAGGTCAGAGACCTGACCATGTGGTGCAAGGACAACAACCTCTCCCTCAATGTGATCAAGACTAAGGAGATTATTGTGGACTACAGGAAAAGGAGGACCGAGCACGCCCCCATTCTCATCGACGGGGTTCACCTGTTGTATTGTGACAAATTTGATTTGAATTTTATATCTGACATGGTACAGGTGTCTTCTTCTTTTTAAGCCCATAACCATGTGTGTGAGGTGTATACTTTTGTTTCAAAGTAGATTTGTTTAAGACTATCAAGAAACGCTGTTTAACCCTGATTTAGCCCACCGCAGTAAAAGGTTAAAGGGAAATGTCAACTTCAGTTAGATGTGTTCCGCATATAACTGGCCACCAAGAAGGCGTGTCTGGGTTTCATGAGCCGAACGATACACCCGATAACCTCATCCGGTGTATTGACGGGGTGGACTAGATCTGAAAGCTCTATGTTATACTGATCGTACGTTTATGTGCGTGTATACATGGTTGTCCTTGTTCGATAGAGCCATTGGACGTCTTTCAGCAATGTTCCCATCGGCATATTCATTGCTAGATATACAAGGTGACACATTCTTTCCAGCCTCTGAAAGACTACAGCTCAGTGTGGGGCAGTGCTTCCTGCTCTGGCCCCGTCATGCATCGTGCATTCCCTATGAAGGCCGGACGTTGTGGTACACCAGGAGGACGTTGAAACTTCCTGATTAAAATTTGCTCTTTCTAGCGTGTGTGTGTGTGTGTGTGTGGGGGTGTGGGTGTGTGTGTGTGGGTGTGCTTATTTGTGCCCCTGTATGTGTGTTGACCTTGTTGATTATAGTAACGATCTGGCATGAATATTAACAGGCTGATCTGTTAGTCCATGGAGGGATGAGGTGTAAATTAGTTTGATGCTCATTTTGTTTGGTTGTCGTACCAGAGGGACTCTGCTCGGATAGATTATCACTGTTATAGTAATAAATCTATTTCTATTTCAATCAGATCCAAAAGGAATTAGAACAATATATTTATAGGGATAGTCACTCACTGATGCTAAAGAGATAGATAGGATATAGCACAGAAAATATGTAATTTATGCGATACATTTACTTGTCAATAAGCAGAATCGATGCACTGTTGTTTAGAGAGAGAGAAAGAGAGGAAGCGGGAGATGAGAGGGAGAGAGGAGAGAGGGAGAGGGAGACGGAGAGAGAGACAGAGACAGACAGAGAACCGTTCCGGCCTCAATAGGTTCATTAGCACACACTTTGGTAATAGGGTCCCAACAGGGTGGTTAGAGAGGGAGGGAGGGTGCAGAGAGGAAGGAGAGATGGAGGTAGAGAGAGAGAGAGCTGATCTCCTGTAGCCTCACCAATTCCATTAGAATTTTTATTGTAGGAGGTTATTTTATGCTTCCCATCAAAGTCAGGTCTTTCAAGGTTCTCCTGTCTCTATAGCCTGCTAGCCCCGGCCCGCTAGCTGTCTGAATCGTCGTGTCTCCAGCCCGCCTAGTTACTCACTGGACCCTATGATCACTCGGCTACGCATGCCTCTCCCTAATGTCAATATGCCTTTTCCATTGTTGTTTTGGTTAGTGATTATTGCCTTATTTCACTGTAGAGCCTCTATCCCTGCTCAATATGCCTGAGCTAACCCTTATGTTCCACCTCCCACACATGCGGTGACCTCACCTGGTTTAAATGATGTCTCTAGAGACAATAACTCTCATCGTCACTCTTAGCCTATTACCTCCACTGTATTCACAGCCCACCATACCTTTGTCTGTACATTATGCCTTGAATCTATTCTACCACGCCCAGAATCTGTTCACTGCTGTAACCATAAAAGCCTTGGTTTCATGCATGTTAACATTAGAAGCCTACTCCCTAAGTTTGTTTTATTCACTGCTTTAGCACACTCTGCCAACCCGGATGTCTTAGCCATGTCTGAATCCTGGCTTAGGAAGACCACCAAAAAGCCTGAAATTTCCTACTATAACATTTTCCGACAAAATAGAACTGCCAAAGGTCTGGAGTTGCAATCTACTGCAGAGATAGCCTGCAGGGTTCTGTCTTACTATCCAGGTCTGTGCCCAAACAATTTGAGCTTCTACTTTTAAAAATCCACCTTTACAGAAATAAGTCTCTCTCTGTTGTCACTTGATTTAGATCAAATTCTGCCCCCAGCTGTGCCCTGGACACAATTTGTGAATTGATTGCCCCCCCCCCCCCCCCCCATCTATCTTCAGAGCTCGTGCTGTTAGGTGACCTAAATTGGGACATGCTTAACACCCCGGCCTTCCTATAATCTAATCTTGATGCCCTCAATCTCACACAAATTATCAATGAACCTACCAGGTACAACCCCAAATCCTTAAACATTTGCACCCTCATAGATATCAGCCTAACCAACCTGCCCTCCAAATACACCTGTGATGTCTTCAACCAGGATCTCAGCAATCACTGCCTCATTGCCTGCGTCCATAAAGGGTCCGCGATCAAACGACCACCCCTCATCACTGTCAAACGCTCCCTAAAACACTTCAGCGAGCAGGCCTTTCTAATCGACCTGGCCCGGGTATCCTGGAAGGATATTGACCTCATTCCGTCAGTAGAGGATGCCTGGTTGTTCTTTAAAAGTGCTTTCCTCACCATCTTAAATAAGCATGCCCCATTCAAAAAATGTTTGAACCAGGAACAGATATTTATCTTGGTTCACTCCAGACCAGACTGCCCTTGACCAGCACAAAAACATCCTGTGGCGTACTGCATTAGCATCGAATAGCCTCCGCAATATGCAATTTTTCAGGGAACTTAGGAACCAATATACACAGGCAGTTAGTAAAGCAAAGGCTAGCTTTTTCAAACAGAAATTTGCATCCTGTAGCACTGTAGCAATTCCAAACAGTTTTGGGACACTGTAAAGTCCATGGAGAATAAGAGCACCTCCTCCCAGCTGCCCACTGCACTGAGGCTAGGAAACACTGTCACCACTGATAAATCCACGATAATTGAGAATTTCAATAAGCATTGTTCCACGGCTGGCCATGCTTTCCACCTGGCTACCCCTACCCCAGTCAACAGCCCTGCACCCCCCACAGCAACTTGCCCAAACCTCCCCATTCTCCTTCACCCAAATCCAGATAGCTGATGTTCTGAAAGAGCTGGAAAATCTGGACCCCTACAAATCAGCCGGGCTAGCCAATCTGGACCCTCTCTTTCTAAAATGATCAGCCGAAATTGTTGCAACCCCTATTACTAGCCTGTTCAACTTCTCTTTCGTATCGTCTGAGATTCCCAACAAGTTCCTGCAGGGATTACTTATTAACTGCTTGTTTGACCATTGCCTTCATCGACGTTTGTTGTTGATTCAGAGCCTTCAATACGGAGCAGTTGGATGTATCCTCGTTGGTCTTCGTTGGCTCACTGTCTTGCTTTGTTTGGGGTGCTTTTAGGCTTCCCTGTGCCTTAGTTGAGGGTACTTGGTCGCGTAGGTCCATGTTATTAAGCATTTTGAAGGTTCAGAGGCAAGTTGTCAGGAATTTATTATGGATTTTGGACTTTTGAGACGGTACTCAGAACTATACCTGCTTCTCTGCCAAAAGGCCAGCGGAAGTACATTTGCAAAAATGTATAAAAACTCTTATTTTGCTTTGTCATTATGGGGTATTGTGTGTAGATTGATGAGGGGGTAAAAAAACGATTTAATACATTTTAGAATAAGGCTGTAACGTAACAACATTTTGAGAAAATCAAGGGATCTGAATACTTTACGAATGCACTGTATTTATTTGTGTCATGTGTGCTCCCTCTCCGGCCTCTAGGTCACCAGGCTGCTCGTTAAGGCACACACCTGTCACCATTGTTACGCGCATTAGCGCAATATGACACTCACCTGGACTCCATCACCTCCTTGATTACCTGCCCTATATATGTCACTCCCATTGGTTCCTTCCCCAGGAGTCATTGTTTCATGTCTGTGTGCTATTAGTGTTTCTTGTTTTGTATCATGTTCTGTTTATTTTATTAAAACACTCACTCCCTGAACTTGCTTCCTGACACTCAGCACACATCGTCACAGTTTTTGCAATGCATCCTTCTATTTTACTATGATGCCTTACGAGGGTCTTGAACGTCAATTTTTACCATTTCTACAGAGATTGTCCTAAAAATAAATCTGTTCCCTTGTAAATGAATTATGTGTACCCATTGAGTCTTGAAGAATATATCTGTAATGATGTACGCTGAGAGTCAGGAAGCAAGTTCAGGGAGTGAATACATTTAATAGATAAAGGAACAAAACAAGAAAATACAAACAGCGCACCGACATGAAACATCCTGGTGACCTAGAGGCCGGAGAGGGAGCACACGTGACAGTACCCCCTCCCCGACGCGCGGCTTCAGCCGCATGATGCTGACCAAGATGAAGATCCCGGGGATCAGGAGCTGACCGGTCACCGGTGAGTGTCATAATGCGCATAACGATGGTGACAGGTGTGCGACAAAACGAGCAGCCTGGTGACCTAGAGGCCGGAGAGGGAGGACACGTGACAATAACATATAAATGCCTCATGAGCTTAGTTCAATTGTGGTACCTGACTAGAGCCCAACATATAAGCTTGTTTAACTCCAATGTTTGCAAACAAACTTAATGTAAACATGGTTAAAACTATAATGTTTATATCATTGATGGTCTGTCCTTGCATCCATATTGCTGTCTATAAATTTGAGAGTGGTTACATTTCTCCAGCCCCATCATTCAGCTTTTTTAAATGCATTTTGTATCAATGATGCAAAACGCAACATACCGGCTGTATTTCTGTCTTTTGAAAGTGATATCTTGAAAACTTGTTTGCTGACATGCAAAACATGTTGGGACTATATCAAGAATGGACTAATGAAACAAATACCATATGTTTTTAAGTGGTTTTCCTCTGGACCCCTACAAATCAGCTGGGCTAGACAATCTGGACCCTCTCTTTCTAAAATGATCTGCCGAAATTGTTGCAACCCCTATTACTAGCCTGTTCAACCTCTCTTTCGTATTGTCTGAGATCCCCAAAGATTGGAAAGCTGCCTCGGTCATCCCCCTCTTCAAAAGAGGTGACACTCTAGACCCAAACTACTACAGACCTATATATATCCTACCCTGCCTTTCTAAGGTCTTCAAAAGCCAAGTTAAAACAGATCACCGGCCATTTCGAATCCCACCGTACCTTCTCCGCTATGCAATCTGGTTTCCGAGCTGGTCATGGGTGCACCTCAGCCACACTCAAGGTCCTAAACGACATCATAACCCTCATCGATAAAAGACAATACTGTGCAGCTGTATTCATCGACCTGGCCAAGGCTTTCGACTCTGTCAATCACCACAATTTGTTTTTTTGTTGAAAACTGTGTTTATTTAGTTTTACACACAAGACAACACAAAACAATATAAATAATATACACAACTAGAAAAAAATTATTATAATAATTTGCTTTAAAGATACCGTACTTTAGACAAGTTAAAAACACCGGGCAGAAGGCTACAAAGTCTACAAAATAATAATAACAATACATTTTAATTTTATGTAAGCATGATTTTTCTTTTTTAACAGGGCAAAACAAGCTCACATTTTAGTCTCTCACCAGCCAAGATGAACAAGGCATTCGCAGGTCACAATCAATAAGCACTTCATCAACCTTAATGCCCCCCCCCCCCAAAAAAAAAAAACACAAATAAATGCTCATCCAGCCTTTAAGTCACAGGGAAGTCAAATACAGACTTATTTGTGTTTTAATATGAATGCCATCAGAGGATGGACTGTTTAAAGTAAGACCGGAATGGCGCCCAAGACTCATAAAGCAGTTTGGGGTTCCCACGTATATTGAATAAAAAATGTTCTAGTTTCAGAGAGCACAACACTTCTCTCACCCAATATTTATAAGATGGGGGAATTGCCATCTTCCAATTCTGTAGAATTAGCCGTCTAGCTCAACAGTGTCCAACTGAATTCTTAACAGGGGGGTACCTATGGGCAGTACTCCAAAAAGGGCTGTAAGGGGAGATGGATCTATAACAGTGTCATATATATCAGAGAAACATTTAAATATGAATTCCCAGAAACCTGACAGTTTGTGACAGCCCCAAAACATATGATACAGTGTGGCTGGTTCTGTTTTACATCGGACACAGGTAGGATCAAAATCAGAGAATATTCTTCCTAGTTTGGCCCCGGACCAGTGGATACGGTGGACCACCTTGAATTGAATGAGGCTGTGTCTAGTGTTAAAAGAGGACGAATGCACCCTGTGCAGCACAGATTCCCAGGTGTCTTCCCCAAGTTCCTCCCCCAAATCCGTTTCCCATCCAGTCTTTAAAGGCACCAAAGAAGTGTTCTGTAAGTCATGAATGATTGCATATACATCTGAAATTGCGCCCCTAGGAAGCTTGTTCAGCTCAAAGATGCTCTCTATAGCTGTATTCACAGGCCTATGGGGAAATGCAGGTGTGTTAGCTCTGACAAAGTTCCTAGTCTGGAGATAGCAGAAAAAGTTGGATTGGGGGAGGTTGAACTCTTCCTGTAGCTGAGCAAAAGAGGCAAATGTATCATCAAAGAATAATTGGGCTAGTGAGGAGAGGCCTAGTGAGTGCCAGATGCCAAAGCCCCATCATTTAAAGATGGAGGAAATAAAATGTTCTGATTGATTGAGCCTGATAGAGAAATGCCTCAGAGGCTAAAGGCTTAACGGAACTGATTCCACATTTTAAGAGACTGCTTTACAATTGGGTTGACACATCTTTTGCCTAGGGACACTGGGAGAAACGAGCACAACACTAAGAAAGTGCAGCAGGTTTACACGATTCAGACTCCATCTGAACCCAGAGTGGTCTAGGGCCAGAAGGATCAGTCTGCAGCCAGTACAAAAGGGCTCTGAAATTTTCAGCCCAATAGTATGTCTGAAAATTTGGTAGAGCTAAACCACCCAATGCCTTAGGCTTCTGTAAATGTTTTCTACCAATCCGTGGTACCTTGCCATCCCAAATAAAATACATGAATGTTTGATCCAGTGAATTAAAAAAAGATTTTGAAATAAAAATGGGTAAACATTGAAATAAATATAAAAATTTAGGCAACACATTCATTTTAATGACATTAATCCTTCCAATAAAAGAAAGAGGTAGCGAATTCCAAAAAGTAAAATATGGTTTTAAAGTATCTGCTAGAGCAACAATGTTTTCCTGAAACAAATTTGAATATTTCCTTGTCACTTTAACTCCCAAGTAGGTGAATTGATCCCGGACAATACTAAACTGAAAACTTGTAACAGAGCCCTTTAAAGCAGCCTTATTTACAGGAAAAAGCTCACTCTTGCCTAGATTCAGCTTGTACCCTGAAATTGATCCAAACTTTTTAAGAACAGATAAAGTACGTGGCAATGAGGAATCAGGGTTGGAGATAAACAAAAGGAGGTCGTCAGCATATAGCGAGACTTTCTGCTCTAAGCCTGTCCTGATTACACCTTGAATGGCATCATTAGAGCGTAGGGCGATGGCGAGGGGCTCGATTGCCAAAGCAAACAACAAGGGGGAGAGTGGACAACCCTGTCTGGATCCGCGGTGCAAGGGAAAATAGTCAGATGACAAGTTGTTAGTCCATATCAAAGCCATGGGAGAAAAATAAAGAATCTTTATGCACACAATGAATTTGGGGCCAAAGCCAAAACTATAAAGGCCAGCTGTTAGGTAGTTCCACTCAATGCGGTCAAAAGCTTTTTCCGCATCAAGTGAGACCACCACCTCCGGGTCCCCCTACGCTGGGGAGTACAGTATATTCATAAGGCATCTAATATTGAAAAACAGATGCCTATTTCTCACAAAGCCAGTCTGGTCAGAGTGTATTACTTGGTGCAGCGAGCCTTCCATACGGATGGCTAACAGCTTGGCTAGAATTTTGTAATCACAGTTTAAAAGCGAGATTGGGCGATAGGATCCACAAGAGTGGGCAAAGCAGACCAGAAAACGTCCGTAAAATTCAGCTGGAAAACCGCCTTGTGATTTACAACATTTCATTGCGGACACTGCTGTTGCAATCTCCTCAGGTGTAAATTCTTCTTCTAAACAGTCATGGGAGTCTGTATCAATTAAAGGCATATTCAAACCATTAAAGAATGAATCATTCAGCAAAGGGTCTTGAGGAGATTCAGAGGTGTATAGCGCAGAGTAAAATTGTTTTAATTGATCATTGATCTCTTTATGTATAACTGTGGTGGCACCAGACAAGGTCCATATTTGTGGGATTAAACCTGAGGCCTCAGATTTACAGATCTGATATGCAAGGAGTTTACTGGCCTTGTCGCCTTGTTCATACACTCTGTATTGTAAGAGTAACTGTTCAGCTTGCCTGGTAGAAAGCTCATCAAATTCAGATTGGAGTAGTTGGCGCTCTTTATGTAGATCAGAGGAAGGATCTGTAGCATACTTCACATCCAATGTGGCTATGGCTTCGCTCAGGTCTCGAAGTCGCTGAGAGCGAACTTTGTTTTGGTTGGCTGTATAAGAAATCATTTGGCCACGTAGGTATGCTTTGAGAGACTCCCATATGGTAGAGCAGGACATACCTGGCGTTGAATTAATTTCTAGGAATAAGGTGATTTCAGAAGAAATTAAATTGACAAACTCCTTATCTGAGAGTAAAATGGGGTTAAGACTCCATTCCTAACACATAGGAGGTCGCTGGGGAAACTCTAGTTTAAGTACCAATGGTGAATGGTCAGAAATAACAATACTCTCATAAGTACACCGCCGAAGGCGTAGTCAGAATTTTTTTCCAAAAATAAGTAATGAATGCGGGAGTATGTTTGATGAACATGAGAATAAAAGGAATACTGTCTTTCTGTAGGGTGTAGGAAACGTCAGGCCTCACACATAGAATATTTCTGAAGAAAAGATTGAATAAGTAGGGCACATTTAGATGGGCCTGTAGTTCTTTGTGAGGACTTGTCAAGAACTGGGGACATTGTACAGTTGAAATCCCGCCCTAAAATCAGCAAATGAGAATCTAAATTGGGTGTAGCAGATAAAAAGGAAGAAATGAAACTTGTGTCATCCCAATTGGGAGCATAAACACTAGCCAAAACAAGAGAGGTAGAAAACAGTTTACCGGTTACTATGACGTATCGTCCTTTAGGATCAGCAATAACCTCAGAAGCTACAAAGGGAGTAGATTTATCAACCAAAATGGCAGCACCTCTTGATTTACTATGAAAGTTAGAATGTAACAGTTGACCAACCCAGTCCCTACGCATCCTAAAATTCTCACCAGTCCTCAAGTAAGTCTCTTGTAGAAAAGCAACATTTGCATTCAAACCCTTTAAGTGTGTCAGCACCCTCTTACGCTTCACAGGGTTGTTAACCCCCTTGATGTTCCACGAAATATACTTGATCGTATTATTTCAGCCACCCTGAGCACTCCCGTTATACAACGCTGTCATTAGAGCATAGAGTGGAAAAGCAATGAATACCCAAAAACCCCAGAATAACTTGTCTCAGAGTAATAATGTACGGTGTAAGATACTTGGAAAAATTACAGAAAAAAACCTAAAAAGACAGAATGACAACATAGAACTGAACAATTCAACCTCCTTCCCCCCCAACCACCTCCCCCCACCCCAGACAGTACCTCCGCAAACGAGGTACAAGCCTAAATAGAACATGTTATCTTCGCACAGTATGTCTGTGAGAGTGCGGTGTTAAACCCAAATCCACAGTCCTGCTCTTTAAAGTCGCAATCGAAATTACGAAAGCACCACTTGTAGATGTATATAATTATATTCCCAGGCGTATAATATGCATTGAGAGAGAAAATAAATAAAATGTATCAAGTCTCTCAACCCAAAAGCTAATTTGAAGTAAGCAAATCGTAGTAAGACGATCAAAAATGTTTTAATAATAATAATTGTCTAGTTTGACGATAAGACCAAAGATCTATGTGTGTGCAACGTTGAAAGTTTGATGGGCATAAATGACATTCAAAACCTTTAAAATGGAAGTGAAAACCCCCAGAAATGTGTAGCCTCGGAACATTTACTGTTTACTGGGTCGGTACAAACGGATGCAGTAAACAAATAACCAAAAATATTTTGAGTCACTGAGATACTATGTAAACAAACTGAATAGGTGAACGAGACAGCCTAGAAACACAGGAGTTAAGTAAAACCTTAATACAATGAAATGAAAATGACTGAATGCTTGTAAGGCAAGCACACTAGATGATCAAAACATTAGATCACATCAAATAAGCATGAATGTGTTCGCCAACTCCCCAACTATACAAGAATAGTATGTTATAACTAAACATAATTGTACCACAGGTGGGCTATTTACTTCCTATCCACAGTTCGCAAGCAACATTTGCTGATCTATGGGCAAGACTTCTTGATGTGACGTTGAATGTGAGCCATAGCCTCATCCGGAGAATCAAATAGCCTTTACTATCATGAGAAAGCCATAAACGGGCTGGGAATCGCAGTCCATACTTCACACCTGGATGGTCCCGAAGTAGTCGTTTGGCCTCCCCGAAAGCTGCGCGCTGCCTGGAAACCGTGGGGGAGTAGTCCTGGTAGATGGAGAAGCTCTGTCCTTGAAAGCTCAGAGTGGTATTGCGGGCTCGTCTGAGAATCTCCATCTTCTCATGGAAAAAGTGCACTCGAAGAATGATGTCACAGGGCCTCTCCCCATCCCGGGGCTTTGGGAGCAGCGACCGGTGGGCACGATCAATTAGGGGCTTCTCATCCATGGCAAGAACATCCTTCAGCAGCCCAGAAACGAAATCCTCTGGGACCGATACTAGTCTCAGGTTATTGCGGCGAGAGAATCCCTCTAAACTCACACAACTCTCCTGCACCTTTTTCAGATCCACAGCCAGGCGTTTCACGTCAGCCTCCAGGGAGGTAGTTAAGTCGGAGACATTGGTAGCAGAGGTCTCCAGTGTTGCAATCGTTGTAGTGTGCAACTTTGTTGTTGTTTTGAGTGATGTGATTGCTGGCATTGTCTTGTTCCGCAGGATGGTTAGATCTGCTTTTAAAGTATCAGAAGCCTCCTGTATTCAGGCCTCAATCGTAGCAACTACCTCCGTTTTCATTTCAACTATCTCAGAGTGTAGTAGTTTGATGGCCTCGATAATGTTCATTTCAGCGCCGCCAGGCCAAGCCGTACACCCGGGTAAAGTGTGAGTCCCTGGGCCCTCAGACTCAGGAGAGGGCGGTGATAAGAGTGGGTCTTGTAGGCCGGGTTGTCTCAAAGTCATGTTTTTGGCCTTATGTTTCGTCGACATGCTGACATTCGAAAGCAAAGTAGTCTTGGTTTTTATGGAAAGGGATCACCAAACTAATATTTGAAAATAAATACGGTACTGATGCAAAATTCACATAAACTTTAAGAATACTGCGGGAGCAAACGGAAAACACGTCAGTCGCTCATGGCGCCCCTCCAACCACCCCAATCACCACATTCTTATCGGCAGACTCAACAGCCTTGGTTTCTCAAATGACTGCCTCGGCTGGTTCACCAACTACTTCTCAGACAGAGTTCAGTGTGTCAAATCGGAGGGCCTGTTGTCCAGACCTCTGGCAGTCTCTATGGGGGTGCCACAGGGTTCAATTCTCGGGCCGACTCTTTTCTCTGTATACATCAATGATGTCGCTCTTGCTGCTGGTGATTCTCCGATCCACCTCTATGCAGACGACACCATTCTGTATACTTCTGGCCCTTCTTTGGACACTGTGTTAACTAACCTCCAGACGAGCTTCAATGCCATACAACTCTCCTTCTGTGGCCTCCAACTGCTCTTAAATGCAAGTAAAACTAAATGCATGCTCTTCAACCGATCGCTGCCCGCACCTGCCCGCCCGTCCAGCATCATTACCCTGGACGGTTCTGACTTAGAATATGTGGACAAATACCTAGGTGTCTGGTTAGACTGTAAACTCTCCATCAAGACTCACATTACGCATCTCCAATCCAAAATTAAATCTAGAATCGGCTTCCTATTTCGCAACAAACATTCTTCACTCATGCTGCCAATCATACCCTCGTAAAACTGACCATCCTACCGATCCTCAACTTCGGCGATGTCATTTACAAAATATCCTCCAACACTCTACTCAGCAAATTGGATGCAGTCTATCACAGTGCCATCCGTTTTGTCACCAAAGCGCCATATACTACCCACCACTGCGACCTGTATGCTCTCGTTGGCTGGCCCTCCTTTCATATTTGTCGCCAAACCCACTGTCTCCAGGTCATCTATAAGTCTTTGCTAGGTAAAGCCCCGCCTTATATCAGCTCACTGGTCACCATATCAACACCCACACGTAGCACGCGCTCCAGCAGGTATATTTCACTGATCACCACCAAAGCCAATTCCTCCTTTGGCCGCCTTTCCTTCCAGTTCTCTGCTGCCAATGACTGGAATGAAATGCAAAAATCACTGAAGCTGGAGACTCATATCTTCCTCACTAACTTTAAGCACCAGCTGTCAGAGCAGCTCACAGATCACTGCACCTGTACATAGCACATCTGTAAATAGCCCATCCAACTACCTCATCCCCATACTGTTTTTTTTCTTCTCCTTTGCACCCCAGTATCTCTACTTGCACATTCATCTTCTGCACATCTATCACTCCAGTGTTTAATTGCTAAATTGTAATTATTTCGCCACTTTGGCCTATTTAATGCCTTACCTCCCTTATCTTACCTCATTTGCACACACGGTATCTATTGTGTTATTGACTGTACGTTTGTTTATTCCATGTTTAACTCTGTGTTGTTGTTTGTGTCGCACTGCTTTGCTTTATCTTGGCCAGGTCGCAGTTGTAAATGAGAACTTGTTCTCAACTGGCCTACCTGGTTAAATAAAGGTGGAATAAGAAAATAGGGTCTTTCTAATCTCAATTTAGCATTATGCACACACATACAATCACACACACACACACACACACACACACACACACACACACACACACACACACACACACACACACACACACACACACACACACACACACAAACAATCAAACACACACACACACAATCAAACACACACAATCACAAACACACACACACAATCAAACACACACACACACAATCGCACACACTGTCATGTTTGATAAATGTTCCTGAAATATAAGACATTACGAGCAAGGCAACATCACAATCTCAATTGGCTTTAAAATTAGATTAAATAGAAAGAATCCACATTTTTCTTCTTCTTGTTCCATATGTTGAAGACACTGCTCAGAGTAGAAGCACATATGCATACACACACACACAGCCCTATGTAAATGGCATAGATGCGAGTGTATCTACTTGTCAGTATAATGAATTAGGATGCTGCCTCCGAGGTAATACCTGTCTCTTTATGGCCTCAATTACATGCACCATAAGACTGAGTCCCTGCTGTGATGGAAAGATTAATCAATCACAGTCTCTCATTCCCATACACCATGGACACACGTTTACCAGTCCAGTGTAAACATACAGTAAGTGATTTGGAATGGTCCTTATTCATCATTGCAGATTGTACAGTCGAATAAGTGGTTGGTGCGTGTGTGTGTGTGTGTGCGTGCGTGCGTGCATGCGTGCGTACAACACTGTATCCTTATCTCCCCTATAAGATGAATGAGGAAGAGGACTGTGTATGATTTCAGGTCAACTTTGAGCAGACTGGTTAGCAGCAGCAGCACTCACCACTGCAGTAGACATTCACATGATCATCAACTAGTGTTCCATCAGTGGTAAAATGATCTGGCTGCTCTTCTTAAGTATCCTATTATGACAATGAATGTAATTATTGAGCCATTTAGAGGCGTTGATGAAAGTCTGGTATTTAGGTTGGTAGAGAGGGAGAGAGAGACAGAGACAGAAAGAGAGAGATGTATGACCATATTAGAGACACATATTTCCCTCAGATTACACAGATCCACAAAGAATTCGAAAACAAACCCGATTTTGATAAACTCACATATAAACTGGGTGAAATACCACAGTGTGTCATCACAGCAGCAAGATTTGTGACCTGTTGCCACAATAAAAGGTCAACCAGTGAAGAACAAACACCATTTTAAATACAACCCATATTTATGCTTATTTATTTTCCCTTTTGTACTTTAACCATTTGTACATCGTTACAACACTGTATATAGACATAATATGACATTTGTAATGTCTTTATTCTTTTGGAACTTCTGTGAGTGTAATGTTTACTGTTCATTTTTTGTTGTTTATTTCACTTTTGTATATTATATACTTCACTTGCTTTGGCAATTCCCATGCCAATAAAGCCCCTTGAATTGAATTGAATTGAGAGAGAGACACAGAGAGAGAGAGACAGAGAGAGAAAGCACCAGCGAGACACCCTCACGGACATGCACCCACGCTGAGAGGACCTATATCGAGACTATAGCACCACCTTGCACACCCCCCCCACCCAAACCAGTTAACACCCTCCCAAACCAACCATGGCCACAACCCATATACAATAGGTCACCCCAGGTATGCACACCTCCTGCCCCTCTCCCGCAAGATGACAATCACACATATGCCCAGGTGGTGAGCAGAACAACAATAACCCACCACTACACCCACCCAACCCCCACCACTACACCCACCCAACCCCCATTCTGTGACCCAAGAACCTTGTATCAGATGCTCAGCATGCTCTTCTCAAACCTACTGTAATGGTCCAAGCCTAAACGACACAAAAACAACACTAGACACTATGGAAAACAAAACATCTCATCCTGGAGTATACAAGGCCTAAGGTCATTTGTCTTTGGCCTAAAGAGCAGGAATCCAGACTTCACAAAATAAATCCGAAATACAGACATTGTCATCCTGCAAGAAACATAGTATAGAGGAGATGGATCACTGGTTGCCCTCTAGGTTCCAGAGAGCTGGTAGTTTCATCCACCAAACTACCAGGTGTTTGTTTATCACTGGTTGCCCTCTAGGTTTCAGAGAGCTGGTAGTTTCATCCACCAAACTACCAGGTGTTATTTGTTATCTGGATCTCCATTAGCTTGTGCAGAGGCAGCAGCTATTCTTCCTGGGGAACAGGAAAAAAACACAAAACATGACAAGTACCAAAACACTGTTATACTGATAGACAAGGACAGTCACACACATTTTAAATACAACGATACACAAACAATACAACTAAAAAATGAGTGTGTGTTTGTGTGTCCCCTCACAGTCCCAAACATTCCTTGAGATGTTATTTTTTTTAAATGGAGGTTTGCGTAATGGGAGGGAGTTCCATACAATCGTGGCTCTGTATAATCCTGTTCTTTGCCGGGAATTCGTTTTGAACTTGGGGACTGTAAAGAGACCCCTGGTGGCATGTCTTGTGGGGTATGTATGAATGTCTGAGCTGAATGTTATTTGATTATGCAGACAATCTGGAATTTTCATTGGAGTAATATTTATAATAAAAACTAGAAGAAGACATTAATCTCTAGTCAACCCTCAACCAGGAAAGACTAGCATGCATGTTGTTGATGTTAGTTCTGTATGTGCAGTTAAGGGGAAGGAGTGGTTCTCTGTTTTGAGCCAGCAGCAGCTTTGCTAGGTATTTATTTGCTACACTTGACCATATTACCAGACAGTAATCAAGATGGGACAATACCAGAGCCTGAACAACTAGTGCAGTTGATATTTGTGTCAAAAACTCATAACATCTTTTTGTAACAGACATACCCCTCCCACCTTCACAACAACTTTGGCAATATGACTTGACCATGATAATTGACCATCTAATGTTATACTGAGGAGTTTAGCTTCCTCAACTTGCTCAATGGTCACACCATTTATACACAACTCCAGTTGAGGTTTAGGTCTTACAGAATGTTTTGAACCAAATACAATGCTTTTAGGTTTAGATGTATTTAAGACCAGTTTATTATTAATCACCCATTCTGATACTGACTGTAAACAGTTTATTATTAATCACCCATTCTGATACTGACTGTAAACAGTTTATTATTAATCACCCATTCTGATACTGACTGTAAACAGTTTATTATTAATCACCCATTCTGATACTGACTGTAAACAGTTTATTAATAATCACCCATTCTGATACTGACTGTAAACAGTTTATTATTAATTACCCATTCTGATACTGACTGTAAACAGTTTATTATTAATCACCCATTCTGATACTGACTGTAAACAGTTTATTATTAATCACCCATTCTGATACTGACTGTAAACAGTTTATTATTAATCACCCATTCTGATACTGACTGTAAACAGTTTATTATTAATCAACCATTCTGATTCTGACTGTAAACAGTTTATTATTTATCACCCATTCTGATTCTGACTAACTCCTTATTTAGAATTTCAGTGAGCTCACTGGCATTGGGTGCTGACATGTAGAGTGTCACAGGGAAGATACTCAGGGGGTATGCTAATTTGGTGTAGTTTAGACTTAACCCACTCCATTACATTAATCAAAACAGGAACATTTTACATTTGGCTAGAAATTAAAAAGGATTTAATTTCAACAGAGAAAAATGTCCCCGTGTGCTACTTAATTTATATCCCCACACTGGAATCCCAATACTTTACTGAAGACAGCTTCTCCATCCTAGAGGGGGAGATCAAGCTTTTCCAGGCCCAGGGACACGTGCTAGGCTGTGGTGACCTAAACGCCAGAACTGGACACGAACTTGACACCCTCAGCACACAGGGGGACATGCACCTGCCAAATTGTTTTTACACCGCTGCTACTCGCTGTTTATTATCTATGCAGAGTCACTGAACCCTTACCTACATGTACAAATGACCTCGACTAACCTGGACTCGGTACCGGTACCCCCTGTATATAGCCTCATTATTGTTATTTTATTGTTACTTTTAAATTGTTTTAATTTTTTTACTTTAGTTTATTTAGTAAATATTTTCTTAACTCTATTTTCTTCAAACTGCATTGTTGGTAATGGCTTGTAAGTAAGCATTTCATGGTAAGGTTATATTGGCGAATGTGACAAATGAAATTTGATTTGATATGATTTGAAATATTCCTCCCTAGACACAACTGCAACAAAACGACCTACAAAAATGGGTCACAACTCTTCCAGCTCTGTCGCACGCTGGGTCTATACGTAGTCAACGGTAGGCTTTGAGGGGACTCCTACAGTAGGTACACCTATAGCTCATCTCTTGGCAGTGATAATGTAGACTACTTTAGCACCGACCTCAAACCAGAGTCTCACAGAGCGTTCACAGTCAACCAACTAACACCCCCATCAGATCACAGCAAAATAACAATCTACTTGAACAGAGCAATACTTAACCATGCAGTATCAAAGCCGAACAAACTGCATGCTATTAAAGGCTATAGCTGGAAGGATGCTAATGTAAAAACCTACCAAAAAACAATAGGCCAACAACAAATCCAATCCCTCATAGACAGCATCCCAGACAAAATGTTTCCCTGCAATGTGAAGGTGTAAACTTCAACAGTATATTTGACATATCACCTAACATCAAATTTAAAATAATATAGCAGACAACTTAAAACTAACAACAATGAGAAATGGTTTAATAAAGAATGCAAAAAGCTAAGAAAGAAATTGAAAAACCTATCCAACCAAAAACAGAGACCCAGAAAACCAGAACCTACATCTTCGCTATGGTGAATCACTAAAACATTACAGAAATACACTATGAAAAAATTATGAACATCACGTCAGAAAAAAACTAAATGCAATAGAAAAAGAACCATACAACCAAAACACTTCTGGGAAAATTAGAACACACTAAACAAACAACAACACAAAGAGCTATCTATCCAAAATGGAGATGTACGGATAAATCACTTCTCCAACCTTTTCGGACATAAAACAAAGAACCAAGAGCAAAAACGTATACAGGGCATTCTGAAAGTATTCAGACCCCTTGACAATTTTCTACGTTTTGTTACGTTACAGCCTTGTTCTAAAATGGATTAAATCGTTTTCCCCCCTCATATATAAACAATACCCTATAATGACAAAATAAAAAACAAATGATAAAAAAATTGAAATGTCACATTTACATGAGTATTGTGAAGGAAAATTTAAAAACCTGATTTGTTTGATATTAATAGTAAACGGTAATATATTTAACTAAGAGTAAGACTGGCCTGCTAATGCTGAGTTTTTATGGTGTCCACTCTAGCTTCCTGCAGTTAGTCTGGGAATTGGGTTAAGGAAAGAGGTTTTGCTAGGTATAGCTTGAGCTGACAATGATTTGATGATAAAATTCTAAAAGTTGGCATTCTATAGACAAGATGTGGTGTGTGTGACCCAAGATAGAGATAGCCTAGAAGAGTTTAGAACAATGTCTCATTGTCTCATCTTCCTGGCATCTGGAAAAATACGCCAGGTTGGAAGTAAAACAACATCCCGTGCAGATAACCAGGAGATGTACCAAGGTGGCTTATGGGAAGGGTAGAAATGACTGACTGAGCATTTAGGGCCTATATAAGATCTCTGTTTTTTCATTATCAGGTAAGCCCTCGGCAATACAACCTAGAGTATACGGTCGACGGTTTCATTATTGCAATAATTAATCAATGTTGAATAAAGATGATTGTTTGAATAATTGTCCAAGTCTCTCTCAGTACTGAAATTTCCACTACAGTATTCAGACTCGAGTCTTCATGGGTATGACGCGACAAGCTTGGCACACCTGTATTTGGGGGGTTTCTCCCATTCTTCTCTGCAGATCCTCTCAAGCTCTGTCAGTTTGGATGTGGAGCGTCGCTGCACAGCTATTTTTAGGTCTCTCCAGAGATGTTTGATCGGGTTCAAATCCGGGCTCTGGCTGGGCTACTCAAGGACATTCAAAGACTTCTCCCAAAGCCAATCCTGTGTTGTCTTGACTGTGTGCTTAGAGTCGTTGTCCTGTTGGAAAGTGAACCTTCGCTCCAGTCTGAGGTCCTGAGCGCTCTGGAGCAGGTTTTCATCAAGGATCTCTCTGTACTTTGGTCCGTTCATCTTTCAGCGATCGGTTGAAGAGCCTACATTTAATTTGACTAGCATTTAAGAGCAGTTGGAGGCCATGGAAGGAGTGTTGTATGGCGTTGAAGCTCGTTTGGAGGTTTGTTAACACAGTGTCCAAAGAAGGGCCAGATGTATACAGAATAGTGTCGTCTGCGTAGAGGTGGCTCAGAGAATCACCCGCAGCAAGAGAGAAAGCCTTGGCCAGTCGATGAAGACGGCTGCACAGTACTGTCTTTTATCGATGGTGGTTATGATATCATTTAGGACCTTGAGCATGGTAGAGGTGCACCCATGACCAGCTCAGAAACCGGATTGCAAAGGAGAGAAGATAAGGTGGGATTCAAAATGGTCGGTGATCTGTTTGTTCACTTGGCTTTCGAAGACTTTAGAAAGGCAGGGCAGGATGGATATAGGTCTGTAGCAGTTTGGGTCTAGAGTGTCTCCCCCTTGAAGAGGGGGATGACCGTGGCCGCTTTCCAATCTTTAGGAATCTCAGACGTTATGAAAGAGAGGTTGAACAGACTAGTCATAGGGGTTTCAACAATGGCGGCGGATAATTTTAGGAAGAGAGGGTCCAGACTGTCTAGCCCAGCTGATTTGTAGGGATCCAGATTTTGCAGCTCTTTCAGAACATCAGCTGTCTGGATTTGGGTGAAGGAGAAGCGAGGGGGTTTAGGCCAGTTGCTGCGGGGCGTGCAGAGCTGTTGGCCGGGGATGGGGTAGCCAGGTGGAAAGCATGGCCAGCCGTAGAGAAATGCTTATTGAAATTCTCGATTATCGTGGATTCATCGGTAGTGACCGTGTTTCCTAGTCACAGTGCAGTGGGCAGCTGGGAGGAGCTGCTCTTATTCTCCATGAACTTGACAGTGTCCCAAAACGTATTGGAATTAGTGCTGCAGGATGCAAATGTCTGTTTAAAAAAGCTAGCCTTTGCTTTCATAACTGACTGTGTATGTTGGTTCCTGACTTCCCTGAAATGTTGCATATCGCTGGGACTATTCAATGATAGTGCATTACTCCACGGGATGTTTTTGTGCTGATCAAGGGCAGTCAAGTCTGGAGTGAACCAAGGGCTATATCTGTTCTTAGTTCTACATTTTTTGAAAGGGGCATGCTTATTTATGGTGAGGAAAGCAGATGGTGAGAAAAGCAGTTTTAAAGAACAACCAGGCATCCTCTACTGACGGAATGAGATCAATATCCTTCCAGGATACCCGGGCCAGGTCGATTAGAAAGGCCTGCTCACAGAAGTGTTTTAGGGAGCGTTTGACAGTGATGAGGGGTGGTCGTTTGACCGCGGACCCATAACGGACGCAGGCAATGAGGCAGTGATTGCTGAGATCCTGGTTGAAAACAGCAGAGTTGTATTTAGAGGGCAAGTTGGTCAGGATGATATCTTTGAGGGTGCCCATGTTTGCAGATTTGGGGTTGTATCTGGTAGGTTCCTTGATACTTTGTGTGAGATTGAGGGCATCTAGCTCAGATTGGAGGATGGCCAGGGTGTTAAGCATATCCCAATTTAGGTTACCTAGCATTACTAACTCTGACGATAGATAGGGGGCAACGCAATCAATTAACATATTGTGTCCAGGGCACAGCTGGGAGCTGATGGGGTCTATAACAAGCGGCAACAGTGAGGGACTTATTTCTGGAGAGATGGATCTTTTAAAGTAGATGCTCTGTTTGGAACTATTTGGGCATAGACCTGGTATGTATGACAGAACTCTGCAGGCTGTCTCTGCAGTAGATTGCAATTCCGCCCCCTTTAGCAGTTCAATCTGGATGGAAAATGTTGTAATTGGGGATGGATATTTCAAAATTTTTGGTGGCCTTCCTAAGCCAGGATTCAGGCACGGCTAGGACATCAGGGTTGGGGAGTGTGCTAAAGCAGTGAATAAAGCAAACTTTGGGAAGAGGCTTCTGATGTTAACATGCATGAACCCAAGGCTTTTACGGTTACAGAAGTAAACAAATGAGAGCGCCTGGGGGCTACAGGCCCTGGGTTAACCTCTACATCACCAAAGGAACAGAGGAGGAGTAGGATGAGGGTACGGCTAAAGGCTATATGAACTGGTCATCTGGTGCATGGGGAACAGACAATAAAAGGAGCAGATTTCTGGGCGTGGTAGGATAGATTTAGGGCATAGTGTACAGACAAGGGTATGAGTACAGTGGAGGTTAACCTAGGCATTGAGTGACGATGGGAGAGATTGCATCTCTGGAGACGCCAGTTAAGGTCTCCGCATTTTTTAAAGTTTTTTTTAAATGTATTTATTTATTTATTTTTATTTATCCGTTATTTTACCAGGTAAGTTGACTGAGAACACGTTCTCATTTGCAGCAACGACCTGGGGAATAGTTACAGGGGAGAGGGGGATGAATGAGCCAATTGTAAACTGGGGATTATTAGGTGACCGTGATGGTTGAGGGCCAGATTGGGAATTTAGCCAGGACACCGGGGTTAACACCCCTACTCTTACAATAAGTGCCATGGGATCTTTAATGACCTCAGAGAGTCAGGACACCCGTTTAACGTCCCATCCGAAAGACGGCACC
Source organism: Salvelinus alpinus (assembly GCF_045679555.1). Lineage (NCBI taxonomy): Eukaryota > Metazoa > Chordata > Actinopteri > Salmoniformes > Salmonidae > Salvelinus > Salvelinus alpinus. The sequence goes on along the minus strand of NC_092105.1, from coordinate 16,561,661 downwards.
CTACACAGAGCAGTGTCCCCAATCAATGCCCTGGGGCATTGGGCTCTTTGTTTAGACCAGAGGAAAGAGTGCCTCCTACTGGCACTCCAACACCACTTCCAGCAGCATCTGGTCTCCCATCCAGGGCCTGACCAGGACCAACCCTGCTTAGCTTCAGAAGCAAGCCAGCAGTGGTATGCAGGGTGGTATGCTGCTGGCACATGTGTGGGGGGTGGGACAAATGGGGATTTCTGAGTCATGTTGAGCGGGACTAGGGTCTCCGCAGTAAAATAAAACAATGAGAGCTGCCCTAAACAACAGTATACAAGGCATATTGACATTAGAGAGAGGCATAAAGCAATCACAGGTGTTGATTGGGAGAGCTAAGATAACAACGGGTAAGACAACAACGGGTACACAGCTAAGACAACAACAACGGGTAAATGGCGATGAATGGGCAGAGAGAGTCAGTTAGCTACACACAGGGCCTGAGTTCGAGGCTGGGGCCGACAGATACACAAAATGAAGTACCGTGTTAATGAACAGTCCAGCAGGCATCAGCTATGTAGCCGAGCGATCATAGGGTCCAATGTGCAGCAATAGATGAAACAGACAGCCGTTCGGTAGTCGATTATTACACTAGGCAAGCGGGAGACACGGCGTTCAGGAAGCTAGCGGGCCGGGGCTAGCAGATGGATCTTCACCAACATCCACAACGCAGAGGCCGATTGAGAGCACATCGGCCGAATTACGTCTGCAGACCAGCAGACCCATCGTGATGGATCGGCGGGGCTCCGGTCGACAAAGGGTCCAGGCCAATTGGAAAGAGAGGTGCTGTAGTTGGTGTACTTTGTTTGCTAGCCGGGAGATGGGCCAAGCTCGAGGCTAACTGGTGCGTGCTTCTGGACAATAGCCACTCAGTAGCAGCTAGCTAGCTGCAATGATCCAGTGTAATCGTCCAGAGCTGGTGGCAGGAATCCGGTGATGTAGTTGGGGGAAAAAGCAGTCCGATATGCTCAGGGCTGATATCGCGCTGTGCAGACTGACGGGTATTATCCTGGCTATCCGGGCTAAAGCGGCTGGTGTCTGAGGTAATGGTAAAGACTGCTAGAAGTGGCTAACAATGACTAAATAGCTAGTAGCTAATTAGCTGACTCCTGATGGAGTTTCCAGTTTCCAGTTATAATAAAAAATAGTAGATCCGTACCACATTGGGTGAGGCGGGTTGCAGGAAAGAATATTTAATTCGAAAATGGAAAAAAGAGATTGAAATATAATGAAAAGTATACCAAAAAAATGAATATTTACACAGGACAAAAAGGGGACCAAAAAAAACTTGTCTTACTGCCAAGCCATCTTGGATTGATCTCATAGTTGGATAGCTAGCAAGCAAGGGATAAGAACATTGCCAGCCAGTATGATAATAGAACATTCAGAATGAACGACTGGGTCGCGTCCATAGACACAGGACAAAAGGCCTTAACGACTGGGTCACGTCCCTGGTAACCAAAACGATAGAACGAACGACCACCCGGCTTGGGTAGCAAACTTAGATTTGTGTCGGGATGATATCTTGTGGAAGAATTTAATATTATAAATAAATTCATCAAAATAAAAAAAAATATGAAAAGATGTAAATCATTTTTGAATATAAATGCCTTGATGACAGGTAAGCTGTTGAATGAAAGTGATAATGTCCTGGAAGCCGGTGTTTGGAGGATATATTGGCACGGTTTGCCGGCACTCAACTTCATCTCGGGCCTAACACCTGTGGCAATATATCCTTCAAACACTGGCTTCCAGGGCATTATCACTTAAATGTATTGTATCATGTATTTTATTTGGTATTGTATTATGCAGAGTTATGTATACTATGTAAACTCAATATCCCAATTAGGATCTGGCTAAAAATATACTAAAATATACTAAAAATCGTTTATACAATCCATTGCTCTCTATGGTTGTGAGGTCTGTTGTCCACTCACCAACCAGAATTCACAAGATGGGACAAACCCCCAATTGTTAATCCGTATGCAGAATTCTGCAAAAATATCCTTCATGTACAACGCAAAACACCAAACAATGCATTCAGAGTAGAATTAGCTCTATACCCGCTAATTATCAAAATCCAGAAAAGAGCTGTTAAATTCTTCAACCACCTAAAAGGAAACAATGCCCACACCTTCCACCGCAAAGCCCTCACCTACAGAGAGATTAATGTAGAGAAGAGTCTCATCAGCCAGCTTGTTCTGGGTTGTGTTCACAAGCCAAACAGACTCCACAAAGCCCCAGGACAGCAACACAATTAGACCCAACTAAATTATTAGAAACCAAAAACTTAACTATTTGACAAACTGGGAAGAATCAACCAAAAAAATGGAGCAAATTGGAATGCTATCTGTCCCTAAACAGAGAGAACACCGGAGCAGAATACCTGACCACTATGACAGACACAAAACTTGTATTATTATTTTATATTTATTTTTTTATTAAGAAAATCCTTGACTACAGTACCAGTCAAAAGTTTGGATAACCTACTCATTCAATGGTTTTTCTTTATTTTTACTATTTTCTACATTGTAGAATAATAGTGAAGACATCAAAACTATGAAATAACACATATGGAATCATGTAGTAACCAAAAAAGTGTTAAGCAAATGAAAATATATTTTATATTTGAGATTCTTCAAAGTAGCCACCCTTTGCCTTGATGACAGCTTTGCACACTCATGCCAAAGCTGATTTGTTGGACACTTTTTTGGTTACTACATGATTCCCTGTATGTTATTTCATATGTTTGATTATTCTACAATGTAGAAAATAGTAAAAATGAAGAAAAACCCTTGAATGAGTCGGTGTGTCCAAACTCTTGACTGGTACTGTGTATTTGTGGTGTGATTTTCATATCAGCCCTTTTGGGCTTCCTGTAACGATTCTCTAGCTCTTCCTCCTCCTCGGACGAGGAGAGGAGAGAGGGATCAGAAGACCAATGTGCAGCGAGGTATGATGACATAATGAGTTTTAATAAAGTAAGACGAAACACAAACACTTTAACAGACTACCAAAACAAATAAACGATGTAGACAGACCTGACTTGAGAACTTACAATAGACGAAGAACGCACGAACAGGAACAGACTACATACATGAACGACAAACGAAACAGTCCCGTGTGGTAACGAATACAGACACGCGATACAACCACCCACAACAAACAATGTGAAACAACCTCCCTATATATGGTTCTCAATCAGAGGAAAACGTAAAACACCTGCCTCTGATTGAGAGCCATACAAGGTCAATTAAACCTGACACTTAACATAGAACAAACACAGACTGCCCACCCAGCTCACGTCCTGACCCACTAAACACAACTATACAAAAGGAAAACAAGGTCAGGAACGTGACACTTCCAACCTCACCTGCACACTGTTTTTACCAGTTTTTTTAATCTGTGCTGTCTTGTCATTCACTTATTTTCTTTAGTGCGAATAAATAAAACCTCAAACCTAAAACCATTCAGCCAGAAGAGCATTAGTGAGGTCGGGCACTGATGTTGGGAGATAAGGCCAGGCTCACAGTTCCAATTCATCCCAAAAGTGTTCGATGGGGTTGAGGTCAAAGCTCTGTGCAGGCCTGTCAAGTTCTTCCACACGATCTAAAAAAACAAACATTGTATGGACTTCACTTTGTGCACTGGGGCATTGTCATGCTGAAACAGGAAAGGACCTTCCCCAAACTGTTGCCACGTTGGAAGCACAGAATCGTCTAGAATGTCATTGTATGCTGTAGTGGTAAGATTTCCCTTCACTGGAACCAAGGGGCATAGCCCGAACCATTTAAAACAGCTCCAGACCCTTATTCCTCCTCCACCAAACTTTACAGTTGGCACTGTGCCTTGGGACAGGTAGCGTTGTCCTGGCATCCGCCAAACCCAGATTCGTCCGTTGGACTCCCAGACGATGAAGCGTGATTCATCACTCCAGAGAACATGTTTCCACTGCTCCAGAGTCCAATGGCGGCGAGCTTTACACCACTCCAGACTATGCTTGGCATTGCGCATGGTGATCTTGTGTGGCTGCTCGGCCATGAAAACCCATTTCATGAAGTTCCAGACGAACAGTTATTGTGCTGACTTCCAGAGGCAGTTTGGAACTTGGTATTGAGTGTTGCAACTGAAGATTTTTACGCGCTACGCTCTTCAGCACTCGGTTGTCCTGTTCTGTGAGCTTGTGTGGCCTACCACTTCCCATCTGAGCCATTGTTGCTGCTAGACGTTTCCACTTCACAATAACCGTACTTACAGTTGACCCGGGCAGCTCTAGCAGGGCAGAAATTTGATGAACTGACTTGTTGGAAAGGTGGCATCCTATGACGGTGGCACATTGAAAGACACTGAGCTCTTCAGTAAGGCCATTCTACTGCCAATGTTTGTCTATGGAGATTGTATGGCTGTGGGCTCGATTTTATACACCTGTCAGCAACGGATGTGGCTGAAATAGCCAAATCCACTAATTTGAAGGGGTGTCCACATACTTTTGTATATATAGTGTACATTTGAATTGAATTCAATTCAATTGAGAGACCGATGAGAGAGAAAGAAACAGACAGAGAGAGAGAGAGGGGGAAAGAGAGAGGGAGGATGAGAAGGAGAGAGAGGGAGGAAGAGATGGAGAGAGATTTAGAAAGAGAGAAATGTATGACCATATTAGAGAACCATGTTTCCCCCAGATTACACAGACCCACAAAGAAGTAAAAAACAATCCAATTTCCCATATCTACTGGGTGAAATAGCACAGTGTGCCATAACAGCAGCAAGATTTTTGACCTGTTGCCACAAGAAAAGGGCAACCAGTGAAGAACAAACACCATTGTAAATATAACCCATATTTATGTTGATTTATTTTCCCTTTTGTACTTTACCTATTTGCACATTGTTACAACACTGTATATAGACATAATATGACATTTGAAATGTCTCTATTCCTTTTATTTTTTATTTAACTTTTGTTTATTATCTATTTTACTTGCATTGGCATTGTAAACATATGTTTCCCATGCCAATGAAGCCCTTTGAATTTAATCGAATTGAGAGAGAGAGAGAGAGGAAGAGAGGGAGAGAAAGCGAGATAGAGTAAGAGAGAGAGAAGGAGAGAGATAGAGGGAGAAGCCGCAGGCAGAACAGTTGAAACTGGAGCAGCAGCACAGCCAGGTGGACTGGGGTCAGCAAGGAGTCATCATGTCAGGTCGTCCTGAGACATGGTCCTAGGGCTCAGGTCCTCCGAGAGAGAAAGAGAGAAAGAGAGAATTAGAGAGAACATACTTAAATTCACACAAGACACCGGATAAGACAGGACAAAGTACTCCAGATATAACAAACTGACCCTAGCCCCCCGACACATAAACTAATGCAGCATAAATACTGGAGGCTGAGACAGGAGGGTTCAGGAGACACTGTGGCCCCATCGGATTATACCCCCGGACAGGGCCAAACAGGAAGGATATAACACCACCCACTTTGCCAAGGCACAGCCCCCACACCACTAGAGGGATATCTTCAACCACCAACTTACCATCCTGAGACAAGGCCGAGTATAGCCCACAAAGATCTTCGCCACGTCACAACCCAAGGGGGGGGGGGCGCCAACCCAGACAGGAAGATCACGTCAGTGACTCAACCCACTCAAGTGACACACCCCTCCTAGGGACGGCATGAAAGAGCACCAGTAAGCCAGTGACTCAGCCCCTGTAATAGGGTTAGAAGCAGAGAATCCCAGTGGAGAGAGGGGAACCGGCCAGGCAGAGACAGCAAGGGCGGTTCGTTGCTCCAGAGCCTTTCCGTTCACCTTCACACTCCTGGGCCAGACTACACTCAATCATAGGACCTACTGAAGAGATGAGTCTTCAATAAAGACTTAAAGGTTGAGACCGAGTCTGCGTCTCTCACATGGGTAGGCAGACCATTCCATAAAATATATAGTGAAAACAGTAGTGGTCCTAAAACGGAACCTTGAGGAACACCGAAATGTACAGTTGATTTGTCAGAGGACAAACCATTCACAGAGACAAACTGATATCTTTCCGACATATAAGATCTAAACCAGGCCAGAACTTGTCCGTGTAGACCAATTTGGGTTTCCAATCTCTTCAAAAGAATGTGGTGATCGATGGTATCAAAGGCAGCACTAAGGTCTAGTAGCACGAGGACAGATGCAGAGCCTCGGTCTGACGCCATTAAAAGGTCATTTACCACCTTCACAAGTGCAGTCTCAGTGCTATGATGGGGTCTAAAACCAGACTGAAGCATTTCGTATATATTGTTTGTCTTCAGGAAGGCAGTGAGTTGCTGTGCAACAGCTTTTTCTAAAAATGTTGAGAGGAATGGAAGATTCGATATAGGCCGATAGTTTTTTATATTTTCTGGGTCAAGGTTTGGCTTTTTCAAGAGAAGCTTTATTACTGCCACTTTTAGTGAGTTTGGTACACATCCGGTGGATAGAGAGCCATTTATTATGTTCAACATAGGAGGGCCAAGCACATGAAGCAGCTCTTTCAGTAGTTTAGTTGGAATAGGGTCCAGTATGCAGCTTGAAGGTTTAGAGGCCATGATTATTTTCATCATTGTGTCAAGAGATATAGTACTAAAACACTTAAGTGTCTCTCTTGATCCTAGGTCCTGGCAGAGTTGTGCAGACTCAGGACAGCTGAGCTTTGGAGGAATACGCAGATTTAAAGAGGAGTCCGTAATTTGCTTTCTAATGATCATGATCTTTTCCTCAAAGAAGTTCATGAATGTATTACTGCTGAAGTGGAAGCCATCCTCACTTGGGGAATGCTGCTTTTTAGTTAGCTTTGCAACAGTATCAAAAATACATTTTGGATTGTTCTTATTTTCCTCAATTAAGTTGGAAAAGTAGGATGAGCAGCAGTGAGGGCTCTTTGATACTGCACGGTACTGTCTTTCCAAGCTAGTCGGAAGAATTCCAGTTTGGTGTGGTGCCATTTCCGTTCCAATTTTCTGGAAGCTTGCTTCAAAGCTCAGGTATTTTCTGTATACCAGGGAGCTAGTTTCTTATGACAAATGTGTTTAGTTTTTAGGGGTGCAACTGCATCTAGGGTATTGCGCAAGGTTAAATTGAGTTCCTCAGTTAGGTGGTTAACTGATTTTTGTCCTCTGACGTCCTAGGGTAGGTAGAAGGAGTCTGGAAGGGCATCAAGGAATCTTTGTGTTGTCTGAGAATTTATAGGGGTCTCAACTAACTGTTGAGAGTTACAATAGTAGAATACACAAGATGCAATTTTGAAATGTGGTTGTGCATCAGCAGCTTTTCTGTTGTGTCAGTCACTGACAGTCACTCAATTATCTCATGTCAGCTCAAATGTTTTTAGATTGGTAAATTAGTCTAGGAGCTGGGGCTTGCCATTGATTTTGTCAGTCACTCTCACTCAGCCATCATATTAAAAACTGCAAACATTTGTCTCCACCCTATGGCAAAATGTGTAGAATTGCAGGATATTAGCTGTAAAACTGCAAATGTTTCTCTCAGCCCCATGGCAAATTGAATTGAATTGCATGAAATGAGTTATAAAATTGCCAAATCTTCTCTCTTCTCCATGGCAAAATGTATAGAATTGCAGCAAACTTGCTTTCAAAAGTTGCCCATCCCTGGTTTAGATAGAGCTGTGTGTACAGTGCAGCGCTGTATAGGAGAGGGCAAGTGGCCTGACCAGGAAACAATAAAGGGCATAGTTATAACTCTGGCATGGAGTTTTCCTGTTCAGGTCACACGGCCAGGGGAATTGTCTGGCTCTACCTACAGATTATGAGTCTGTATTGAGACATTGGGTGTAGTGCAGCGTGTTGTATCACTATACCAGTCTGTTGTCCATGAAAGAAACTGTGTTCCCTACAGCCCACGGATTAATGGATGTGTTTTCTTTGTTTTGGGTAATCAATCAATCATGTGTGCTAAGTATGTGTTTATAATAATCGGAGTGGCTTAGTGTGTGCTGAGTATGCATTAGGCGTAGCACAGAGCAGGTATATGTCCCATTCTCTCTCTCACACACACACACACACGCACGCACACACACACACACACACACACACACACACACACACACACACACACACACACACGCACGCACGCACGCACGCTCATACACACACACACACACACACACACACACACACACACACACACACACACACACACACACACACACACACACACACACACACACACACACACACACACACACACACACCTCCCCTACCCCCACCTCCACACACACTCTCTCACAAAGGAAACCATTGAAGTAATTAACGTCTTGTTTTCCCTCACGACTTCTCTCATTGGCCCGAGAACCCTACTATGGTGTAGCTCTGCTGAGATCCATCCCACAGGTATTTTTCCAGGATTAAATTATCCAGGCTGAGTTACTGGGTAAACAAAGCAGATTCCCTTCCATTCCAGTCTGCTCTATGCAGCCACAGCAATTTGTCAGGCCATATTTAGATTTCTCAACACCAGAACCCCCTGTGACCACAGCTTAATCTGCGCTCAGTTACGTCGTTCGATATGAACGAAACAATACATGCTGTTTCTCAACTGATGGTGGGCACAACACAAACACCTCAGATTATGTAAAATAGGGTCTAAGATACATTGTGAAAATTAGAAAAATCTGACTAAGGTAAAAAGAATGACATAATTTGTCAAATAAATAAAATCAAACAACAGTTTTTCTTTTCCAGTGGTGAAGACATGAATGTCTCATGGTATGGTGGGGTGTGCAGAATGGGTCAACTTTGAGCACCTTTATCTCCTGAATGTTTTGGCATTCAGGTCCAAAAAGCCCCTTTCTGACCGCTTCTACCATGGGCAAACATGTATGGAAGGTTTTGTTCAAATCAGAAGGAGTGCCTTCAGAAATCCTATGGAACGACCCCTATGCAATGCTAGTGAATGTGTTGAAGAGGGAGGGAAAGGACAGTGGGAAAATTAAGACGAAAAAGACAGAGAGGATGATAAATGTCAATTGAAATGAGAGAGTGGATGGTTGGAGAGAAAACAGGACTGAGGTTAAGAGGGAGAGTGAGCAATAAGTCATGTAGCCCATGTCTGCCTTTATTGAAAGTGGAGACAGTGGTTTGGAGACTTGAGGTTCTGGCTCTAAAGCTGTGGGGGCCAGAGGGAGAGCAAAGGGCAGGGATAGAGATAAGAGATAGGGCAAGTGGTCCAAGAGTTCTCTTTCGGTGTGTATCATGACACTAGGTGAGACCCAAATACAGACACAAGAGGCAGATGGTTGGAGTTTAAAACCTCTTTGGGCTAGGGGGCACGCTTTTCATCCGGACGTGGAAATAGTGCCCCCTAGCCCAAAGTAAACTGCCTGTTACTCAGGCCCAGAAGCTAGGATATGCATATAATTGGTAACTTCTTGTTAATCCAGCCGCTGTGTCAGATTTCAAAAAGGCTTTACGGCGAAAGCAAACCATGCGATTATCTGAGAACAGCGCCCGCATACAAACACGCATACAAACAAGTGCGCTATAATTAATAAAAAAAATAGCGATATAATTAATCCCTTACCTTTGAAGATCTTCTTCTGTTGGCACTCCAACATGTCCCAGAAACATCACAAATGGTCCTTTTGTTTGATAATGTCCTTCTTTATGTCCCAAAAATGTCAATTTATTTGGCGCGTTTGATTCGGAAATACACCGGTTTCAACTCGCCCAACATGCCTACAAAGTATCTAATAAGTTACCTGTAAACTTGGTCCAAACATTTCAAGCAACGTTCCTAATCCAACCTCAGGTACCCTAAAACGTAAATAATCGATAAAATTTAAGACGGAATAAACTGTTTCTAATACCGGATAAAAACAACGTGAGGCGCGCTCCAGTTCACGCGCACCAAAACAGTGGAGTCCACCTGGAGTGACACTTACAATGAATAGGACTACTTCTTCATTTCTCAAAAGAAAATCATCGAATAATTTCTAAAGACTGTTGACATCTAGTGGAAGCCATAGGAACTGCAACCAGGTTCCTACTAATAAGGGTATCCCATAGAAAACAATTGGAAAATCCTATGACCTCCCCCCCAAAAATCCCTGGTTGGTTTGTCCTCGGGGTTTCACCTGCCATATCAGTTCTGTTATACTCACAGACATTATTTTAACAGTTTTAGAAACTCTAGAGTGTTTTCTATCCAAATTACCAATTATGTGCATATCCTAGCTTCTGGGCCTGAGTAACAGGCCTGTAACAGTATAACTTTAAACCGTCCCCTCGCCCATACCCGGGCGCGAACCAGGGACCTTCTGCACACATCAACAACGGTCGCCCACGAAGCATCGTTACCCATCGCTCCACAAAGGCCACGGCCTTGGATGACAGGTACTTTGGGCACGCTTTTCATCCGGAGGTGAAAATACTGCCCCCTACCCATGAGAGGTTAATTCTAGACACATGGAACGTAGGGTGAATACGGAGGGTACGGGGTAACAAGAGACGAACAGCATTGGAACTCAGGACTCTGGAGATGAGAAAAGGACCAATGAAACGAGGGGACAGTTTGCGGGACTCTACCTGAAGGGGCAGGTCCTATGTGGACAGCCATACCCTCTCCCCAATGCGGTAGTGGGGAGCTGGGGTCCGGCGACGGTCCGCTTGTTGACGATACCTGGAGTTGGTCTAGCCGCCCTGACTCTTCTCCAGGTACCTCGACAGCGGCGGACAAACATCTGGGCCGAGGGTACGCTGACCTCCTGCTCTTGTTCAGGGATGAGTGGAGGCTGATAACCCATGGAGCACTCGAAAGGGGAGAGTCCCGTGGCAGAACTGGGAAGAGTGTTCCGGGCATACTCCACCCAGACCAGTTGACGGCTCCAGGTAGTGGGGTTGGTTGAGACCAGGCACGTTAAGGGGGTCTCCAGGTCTTGGTTGGCTCGCTCCGACTGACCATTAGTTTGGGGATGGAATCCGGATGACAGGCTGGCCGATGACCCAATAAGGGTGCAGAATGCCTTCCAGAACTGAGACGAGAACAGAGGACCCCGATCGGAGACCATGTCTACCGGGAGTCCATGGATCCCGAAGACATGTGCACCATAGGCTGGGCCGTCTCCTTAGCAGAAGGTAGTTTGGGGAGAGGGATGAAATGGGTGGCCTTGGAGATCTGGTCGACTACCGTCAGAATGACAGTGTTGCCATCAGACGGAGTGAGCCCAATGACAAAGTCCAGAGATGTGAGACCAGGGACGATGAGGAAGCGGTAGTGGCTGCAGGAGGACAGAAGGAGCTTGCCGTGGAGTCTTGTTTTGAGCACACACACAGTGCATGCAGTGACGAAAGCAGAGACGTCAGGGACCATTGTGGGCCACCAGAAACATTGTCGAAGGAAGGCTAGTGTACGACGGGACCCTGGATGACAGGTCAGCCTGGAGGAATGAGCCCATTCTAGGACCCGGGACCGGACTGGATTAGGGACAAACAACCGGTTAGCCGGGCCCCCTTCAGGTCCAGGCTGGGAGCGTTGTGCCTTGCGGACCAGGTTCTCAATACCCCAATCTATATTGGCAGCAAGGCATGAGGTAGGGAGAATGGTTTCAGAGGTCAAGGGTGTGGCAGAGGAACTGTATAGGCAGGAGAGGGTGTCAGGCTTCACATTCTTTGACCCTGGGCGGTAGGAGATGGTGAAGTTAAATCTGGTGAACAGGAGGACCCACCGGGCCTGTCTGGGGTTGAAGCGCTTGGCTGTACGGAGATATTCCAGGTTTTATGGTCGGTCAAGACCAGGAATGGCTGTTCTGCTCCTTCCAGCCAGTGCCTCCACTCTTCCAACGCCATCTTCACCGCCAGGAGTTCTCGGTTGCCAATATCAATATAAATCAATATAAAAAATAAATAACAGTATGGGGATAAGGTAGTTGGGTGGGCCATTTACAGATGGGCTATGTACAGGTGCAATGATCGGTAAGCTGCTCTGACAGCTGATGCTTAAAGTTAGTGAGGGAGATATAAGTCTCCAGCTTGAATGATGTTTGCAATTTGTTTTGCAAATCCTCATCAATCTACACACAATACCCCATAATGACAAAGCAAAAATAGGTTTTTTGCAAATGGTCCCCAGATTCTCAAAAAGTTCTACAGCTGCACCATCGAGAGCATCCTGACCAGTTGCATCACCGCCTGCTATGGCAACTGCTCGGCATCTGACTGTAAGGTGCTACAGAGGGTAGTGCGTATGGCCCAATACATCACTGGGGAGAAGCTTCCTGCCATCCAGGACCTATATACTAGGCGTGACAGAGGAATGCCCAAAAAATTGTCAAAGACTCCAGTCACCCAAATCATAGACTGTTCTTTCTGCTACCGCACGACAAGCAGTACCGGAGCACCAAGTCTATGTCCAAAAGCTCCTTAACCTCTCTAGGGTACGTGAGACGTTAGCGTCCCACCTCTTCAACAGCCAGTGAAACTGCAGGGCGCCAAATTCAAAACAACAGAAATCCCATAATTAAAATTCCTCAAAGATACATGTATTTTACACCATTTTAAAGATACACATGTTGTAAATCTAGCCACAGTGTCCGATTTCAAAAAGGCTTTACGACGAAAGCAAACCAAACGATTATGTTCGGTGAGTGCCTATTCACAGAATAACACAGCCATTTTTTCAGCCAAAGAGAGGATTCACAAAAAGCAGAAATATAGATAAAATGAATCACTAACCTTTGATGATCTTCATCAGATGACACTCATAGGACTTCATGTTACACAATACATGTATGTTTTGTTCGGTAAAGTTCATATTTATATCCGAAAATCTGAGTTTACATTGGCGCCTTACGTTCAGAAGTTCCAAAACATCCTTTGATTTTGCAGAGAGCCACATCAATTTACAGGAATACTCATAATAAACATTGCTAAAAGATACAACTGTTATGCATGTAATTTTAGATGCACTTCTCCTTAATGCAACCGCTGTATCAGATTTCAAAAAACCTTTACGGAAAAAGTCAAAACCAAAGTCAAAGCCATAAAACTGCTGAACAAATAATCAAATGGCCACCTGGACTATTTACATTGCCCCTTTGTTTTTACACTGCTGCTACTTGCTGATTATTATCTATGCATAGTCACTTTACTCCTACCTACATGTGCAAATTACCTCAACTAACCTGTACCCCCTGCACATTGATTCTGTAACGGTACCCGCTGTATATAGCCACGTTATTGTTATGTAATTTTCTTGTGTTACTTTTTTATAATTTTTTTTACTTTAGCTTATTTAGTAAATATTTTCTTAACTCTATTTCTTAAACGTTGGTTAAGAGCCAACAGCCAAGTTAACAAATCCACCAGGCCCCTCATACCAAATTCATAAAGTTCTGTCGCTGAAAGTAAATAAACATGGATGACGTTAGCTTAGTATTAGTTGTGTCCATCTTACTAGTAAAGCGGTCATTTTCTCCCGCAGTTGCTTCACTGCATCTCGGCAGGTGGCTATGTCGTCTGGGGCTAACCTGCATCCACCCGAGACTTGCATGTGACAGATTGGCTGGCGATGTCGTTTGAGAGTTTTAAGATAGATGTGTTGGAGGCTTCCACCATATCCTTAAGTAGTTACATTTATCCCGAAACAAGTTCCTGCAGGGATTCCTTACCTGTTTGTTTGACCATTGCCTGCATGGACGTTTGTTGTTGATTCAGAGCCTTCAATATGGAGCAGTTGGATGTATCCTCGTTGGTCTTCGTTGGCTCACTGTCTTGCTTTGTTTGGGGTACTTTTAGGCTTCCCTGTGCCTTAGTTGAGGGTACTTGGTCGCGTAGGTCCATGTTATTAAGCATTTTGAAGGTTCAGAGGCAAGTTGTCAGGAATTTATTATGGATTTTGGACTTTTGAGACGGTACTCAGAACTATACCTGCTTCTCTGCCAAAAGGCCAGCGGAAGTACATTTGCAAAAATGTATAAAAACTCTTATTTTGCTTTGTCATTATGGGGTATTGTGTGTAGATTGATGAGGGGGTAAAAAACGATTTAATACATTTTAGAATAAGGCTGTAACGTAACAACATTTTAAGAAAATCAAGGGATCTGTAATTCTTTACGAATGCACTGTATTTATTTGTGTCATGTGTGCTCCCTCTCCGGCCTCTAGGTCACCAGGCTGCTCGTTAAGGCACACACCTGTCACCATCGTTACGCGCATTAGCACAATATGACACTTACCTGGACTCCATCACCTCCTTGATTACCTTCCCTATATATGTCACTCCCATTGGTTCCTATCCCAGGAGTCATTGTTTCATGTCTGTGTGCTATTAGTGTTTCTTGTTTTATATCATTGATGGTCCGTCCTTGCATCCATATTGCTGTATATACATTTGAGAGTGGATACATTTCTCCAGCCTCATCATTCAGCTTTTTTAAATGCATTTTGTATCAATGATGCAAAACGCAACATACCGGCTGTATTTCTGTCTTTTGAAAGTGATATCTTGAAAACTTGATTGCTGACATGCAAAACATGTTGGGACTATATCAAGAATGGACTAATGAAACAAATACCATATGTTTTTGAGTGGTTTTCCTTTAAGTGAAACTGTTATAATTTACAATTTAGAAGCCATGCATGGTTTTTCATTGGAGACAGACAAATACATCAATTCCTTTCTCTAATGAGTAATTGCTTTTTCTATTTTTGAGGCAGCTGCGATGAGTTGTTTAAACTTTGTTTAAATCTCCATACACCTTTATTAATTGTTTGTGTGACATCATTTTACCGTTTTATTTGCAATGTTATTCATAAACGTGATACCGTCCTTATACATTTTTCCAAGAAAATTGGACCTCTATAAATACATTGGAGTTTAGCCATATTATTTGCTGTACAATTTGTTCTGCCTCTTCTGGAAGATGAAATTGGAATTGTAACCAACTTTGTATGGTTTCATTTAAAAAGGAGAAAACTTTAAACATTGTCAATCCTCCGAAAATGGTTGGTTTTAATCTGTATAACGGCAAAAAGACTGCACATTGAATGTGCCTTCCTACCTGCTCAACAACAGTTTGGATTGAGATATTATTTCAGTATAATGGGGACTTTAAGAGAAAGGTTTAATGCCTTAATATTTCATACTTTTTACCTTCCAAACTCATGCTCGTTCTATAAATATCAATATTTAACTTTATCTGGTTAGCCATTTCAAATAAAATGTAATAATTTTTTTTCGCATGACTTGAAATGAAATGAATAAATATGTAAACTGAGAAATCACAAGATAATTCATCAGAGTAACTTTCCTGTAGAAGCACTGGTATTTCCCTTTCAAGATCCTATCTATTTTGCAAAGATTTCAAAGTCAACTTCACCATCCTCCCATTTATTCGGGAAACCACATGGCAATTTAAAGTTTGTATCTTTTTGAAACCCAATCCGTAATATCATACACTTATCATAGTTGGGTTTTAGTCCAGAGAAACTGGACACATTTTCCAGGTCCTCAATAAGGTCCTTCAAGGTTTAATCATCAACATACATTGGTGCTTTTGTCTCTATACCATACATGTTTAGCCCCTTAATGTTATTATTTTATAGGTGACAGTTCAATGGCCATAATAAATAAGTATGGTGACAGAGGGCAATCTTGTTTTATTCCTGTTGACGATTCAAAGTTCTCAGAGAAGTAACCGTTAT
The DNA here is from genome assembly GCF_045679555.1 of Salvelinus alpinus. NCBI lineage: Eukaryota > Metazoa > Chordata > Actinopteri > Salmoniformes > Salmonidae > Salvelinus > Salvelinus alpinus. The sequence continues at coordinate 16,545,968 of NC_092105.1, read as the reverse complement.
TTATGATTTTACATAAAGAACTGTTGTACATGACTTTTACCCATTTTTCTCCAAAGTAGAAAAAATCCAGGAACTTAAACAGATTATAGATGTACTGTATCGAAGGCTTTCTCAAAATCTACTATAAAGATTATACCTGGTTTCCCTGGATTCTAATTCATTTTGAATTATTCCTTAAAAGTTGTCTAATGTGGTCTCCAATATATCTTCCTTTTAAGAATCGCATCTGAACATGATGAATATTGTCCGGTAGGACCTTTTTAATTGAGCAATACATTTTGCCAGTATTTTTGCATTGCAACATTGAAGGGTGAAGTGCCTCCAATTTCTTAAAGATACTGGGTCTTTATACTGCCCCCCTGGCTCCTAATTAAGTAGATAAAACAAGGGTTTTGATGGAGGTGGTGTTCAGAGGAAGAGGTTGAAAGAGGAAGAAGGGGGACAGAGATGTCTGGAAGATCATAGAGGGGATGAAGAGGGGATTTAAGAGTTTCTCATCTGCAGGTGAAGAGTGAGATATGAGGTTGAAGATGAGATGGAGGGAGGAAAAGAGGGTGCTGGGAGATAAGAGAGAAGCTGAGAATGACTTGTGGGAGGTGGAAGAGGCTGAGGAGAGACATTCGTCCTTTTCAACATTGTATTTTTACATTTTTTTATTTAACTAGGCAAGTCAATTAAGAACAAATTCTTATTTACAATGACGGCCTAACGGGGAACAGTGGGTTAAGGTTAACTGCCTTGTTCAGGGGCAGAATGACAGATTTTTACCTTGTTAGCTCGGGGATTCGATCCAGCAACCTTACTGGAACATGGTGGGGATGTCTTGAGGTATAGGCCTATGCCTCTCCTGAGTTGACTGTGTGGTCAGTGAAAGCCTAGAAGATAGTATTGCGTGTGTAGCATGATGTACTACAGAACCCATAATGCAGTAGCTATATCTCTTGTATACCATGTCCTGGTTTGACTGAGTGGTCAGTTGCAGCAGTTCTACAGTATTAGATTTGTACTGTAGCTGTATGTCTTGTATACTGTATCCTGGGCTGACGTTGTGGTCAGTGGGTCAGTGCCTGCAGCCAGACCTATTCAGGGTTGTTAAAGTGACGTTCCTCGTCAACCGCTCGGATCACACTATTTAATTGGCCTCCAGCCCCCTGGACACGAGCCAATTACAGCCGCTCTCTCTCTTTCCTTCTATGTCCCTCTGCATCACTTTGTCTCTCTCCCTCTCTATCTCTTTCTCTCTCCCTCAATCACTCTCTCTATCCCCCTTTATTTGCTCTTTATGGTCATTTGGAGTTGTTTTCTCTCCTCGACTAGGCATTAAGACTTTGGCCTGAGACTTTTAGACAGGCAGAGAGAGAGTTGACCCTGAGTACACACTCATTTGGAGAGCAGCAATAGAGGCAGAAAAACATTCTTGGTGGTGGAGAGGTTGACTGATGCGGTCTCTTCAGGGACAAACATCCACACAGTGTGTTGAGGGAATACAATAACCTGTGTTTTTGTAGAGAAGTGGAGTTTGCTTTTGTCTTATATCAAAGTGGGATGTTTCACGTGAACATGGTGCCTTTTGATTTGGCCAACAAAGAGAGAAAGAGGAGAAATGAAAAGAGAGTGGGGTTAAAATGGTTTGTGGTTAACGAGAACAATGGAACGATACTGAAATAATTATCATTTTTTTCCCATAATGGTCTTTCTGTTCCTATTGTAGGTAGTGTCACCTAGTCGTGGGATAGGACCAGGGGTGTAGGTGTGGTTTGGGGTGTGACGGGGTGTGATGGAGGTCTGTGTTAGGTGGGCACCACTTGTTGCTAGCTAAACCTCTCGCTTTAGCCCCTCCCTGCGTTCACAGTAGTGTTATTACAGGAGAAAATGAAAAGCCGTTCAGCTCATCACATCATCTACCTAATCCTCCACAATACGTTTCGTGCTATAATGGTCCCCGCTCTCCGCTGCTGCGTGGACAAAGCCCATATTATGTCATCAAAAGGGGACGATTAACGCAGCAGAGGGGGGGATGAAAGGAAGGGCGACAGAGTACCTGTTCACAAAAGACTGTAATTTTTACCAGTAATTAAAGTCTTACATTCTCCCCGTCGGATCATCAGGGCAGCAGAACAAACGGAGAGAAGGGAGCGACAGACGGGGGAAAGAGAAAAAAGTACAGGATTCTTTCTCAGTGAAAAAGCTCTCAGGCTTATAATGGTAATTAGGACTTGTCTCGGGAAAGGGGGAGGCAAGTTTTATTCCATCAGCCATTAGGCTGCTGAGCAGCGGGACATAGGACAGATGCAGGCCCAATACACGTTTGGACAATAGTCCGCAGAGGCTTTGAATAGGTGAAAATGTAAATGTGTGCCTTGTGTGATAACTTTCCAGTTTTCTGTACTGCATGTAATATATTGTGTTGTGTATTTGTATGCTAGCATCACAAAATTAATTTCCATGTAAATGGGCAATGAAGTATATCATATAGAGAAAGAAGGGGGGGGGGGTGAGGGAAACAGGGTGGTACTGGGTGAAATACCACAGTGTGACATGACAACAGCAAGATTTTTGACCTCTTGCCACAAGAAAAGGGCAACCAGTGAAGAACAAACACCATTGTAAATACAACCCATATTTATGTTTATTTATTTATTATTTATTTTCCCTTTTGTACTTTAACTATTTGCACATTGTTACAACACTGTATATAGACATAAAATTACATATGAAATGTCTTTATGCTTTTGGAACTGTGAGTCTAATGTTTACTGTATTGTTTACTTCACTTTTGTTTATTATCTACTTCACTTGCTTTGGCAATGTTAACATGTTTCCCATGCCAATATAGCCCTTGAATTTAATTTAATTGAAAGACAGAGAGAGGGGTGCAGGGCGACAGAGAGAGGGAGAGCAGGGGAACAGGTAGAGAGAAAGATGGGGTAGAGAATGAGAGACAGCGAGAGAGAGGCCTAATCCATAGTTCAACCATCAACCCCCCCTTCCCCGATTACTGTCAAACATCTTCCTCTGCAGAACCATAATCCCTCCCCAATTCATAATCTTACTGTGCTCAACACTGTACCTCCTCCCCATCTCCCCCTTCTTCCCCTTCTCTCCCTTCTCTGCAATGCAGAGTGAGAATCACCTCAGTTCAGTTCATTACATTTGCAGCATTCCTGCTCTAACAATAGGTTTACAGCAGTACCGAGACCCCTTACTGATGAAATGTGTGCATTGCTATATTGGATACACTTACAGTAAGTCTGTGTGGTTAAGAGCATCTCCTAGGACTACCATGTCAATATTAGCACAGTGTTGGGACCTGATTGGTTCCCCTCTGTATCGCTCTCACTGTGCAGTCATTGGACCAAACCAACTAAAGAGGCATTTGATTGGCCCTGCCACCCAGGGGGTTACACCCACTACACCTAGAGCATACTGTACAGAAACGGAAAAGGAAGTGAGAAACCCCACACACTGGTTTTTTTCTTCAGTTTTTTTCTGGTTCAATGAAAGTCAATGATCTAAGTAGACCAGACCCAGTTGCTATTAGTGTCTATGGAAGACACACCCGGAACTGACAATTTCTTTCATTGGTAAATGGCCTGAGTGACCTATCTTCATTCATCCACCATCTTTGACTGTACCTGTCGTGATAGGGTTGTCCAGAAAAAGGCAGTTGAGTATGAAGAGCTTGTTTCTCTGTAACAAACCAAGGCCTTCATCAGCTCAGCTCAGCTCATTTCTGCTCAGCTCAGCACACAAACTCTAGACATCTGTCAACCAATCCCTTCCCTCGATCGGCAACCCTCAGTGGTTTCCATGGGCAACCCTACCACGACAGGTACAGTCAAAGATGGTGGATGAATGAAGATAGGTCACTCAGGCCATTTACCAATGAAAGAAATTGATGAAATGTGGTAGTGCCATATTCTTGTAAGAAAAAGGCAGTTGAGTATGAAGAGCTTGTTTCTCTGTAACAAACCAAGGCCTTCATCAGCTCAAAATATTAGCTCTTTCCATGACATAGACTGACCAGGTGAATCAGGGTGAAAGCCATGATGCCTTGTTAAATCCACTTAAATCAGTGTAGATGAAGGAGAGGAAAACAGGTTAAAAAATATATTTTTAAGCCTTGAGACAACTGGGACATGTATTGTGTATGTGTGCCATTCAGAGGGTGAATGGGCAAGTAAATATTTAAGTTCCTTTGTACAGGGTATGGTAGTAGGTGCCAGGCACACCGGTTTGAGTGTGTCAAGAACTGCAACGCTACTGGGTTTTTCACACTCAACAGTTTCCCGTGTGTGTTAAGAATGGTCCACCACCCAAAGGACATCCAGCCAATTTGACACAACTGTGGGAAGCATTGGAGTCAACATGGGCCAGCATCCCTGTGGAACGCTTTCGACCACTTGTAGAGTCCATGCCCGACTAATTGACTCTGTTCTGAGGGCAAAAGGGGATGCACTCAATATTAGGAAGGTGTTCCTAATGTTTTGTAAACTCAGTGTATTTTGCATATTCCAAAAAGAGCTGGGAGCAGGGAATGGGCTTGGAGGTCAGGAATGGGTATAGGAATGGGACAGAACTGGGACTAAGGGGTGAGTGTAATATAGAATGTGTATATATGTAATATAGAGCATGTATATACAGTGCATTCAGAAAGTATTCAGACCCCTTACTATGAGAGTCGAAATTGAGCTCAGGTGCATCCTGTTTCCATTGATCATCCTTGAGCTGTTTCTACAACTTGGTTGGAGTCCACCTGTGGTAAATGCAATTGATTGGAAATTATTTGGAAAGGAACACACCTGTCTATATAAGGTTCCACAGTTGACAGTGCATGTCAGAGCAAAACTGAAGCCATTAGGTCGAAGGAATTGTCCATAGATTGTGTCGGGGCACAGATCTTGGTAAGGGTACCAAAACATTTATGCAGCATTGAAGGTCCCCAAGGACACAGTGGCCTCCCTTCTCACCTCTTCCTAGAGCTGTCCGCCCGGTGAAACTGAGCAATCTGGGGGAGAAGGGCTTTGGTCAGGGAGGTGACCAAGAACCTGATGGTCACTCTGACAGAGCTCTAGAGTTTCTCTGTGGAGATGGGAGAACCTTCCAGAAGGACAGCCATCTCTGCAGCACTCCACCTATCAGGCCTTTATGGTAGAGTGACCAGACGGAAGCCACTCCTCAGTAAAAGGAACATGACAGCCCACTTGGAGTTTGCCAAAAGGCACCTAATGGACTCTCAGACCATGAGAAACAAGATTCTCTGGTCTGATTAAACCAAGATTGAACTCTTTGGCCTGATTGCCAAGCGTCACATCTGGAGGAAACCTGGCTCCATCCCTACGTTGAAGCATGGTGGTGGCAGCATCATGCTGTGGGGAAGTTTTCCAGCGGCAGGGACTAGGAGACTAGTCAGGATCGAGGGAAAGATGAACGGAGCAAAGTACAGAGAGATCCTTGATGAAAACCTGCTCCAGAGCACTCAGGACCTCAGACTGGGGTGAAGGTTCCCCTTCCAACAGGACAACGACCCTAAGCACACAGCCAAGACAACGCAGGAGTGGCTTTGGGACAAGTCACTCAATGTCCTTGAGTGGCCCAGCCAGAGCCCGGACTTGTACACGATCGAACATCTCTGAAGAGACCTGAAAATAGCTGTGCAGTGACACTCCCCATCCAATCTGACAGAGTTTGAGAGGATCTGCAGAGAAGAATAGGAGAAATTCCCCAAATACAGGTGTGACAAGCTCCCCAAATACAGGTGTGTAGCCTGTAGCCTGTATTATACCCAAGAAGACTCGAGGCTGTAGTCGCTGCCAAAGGTGCTTCAACAAATTATTGAGAAAAGGATTTGAATACTTACGGAAATGTGATATTTCCATGTCCTCTTTTTTTTAAAATCAATTTTAGAATAAGGCTGTAACGTAGCAAAATGTGGAAAAAGTCAAGGGGTCTGAATACTTTCCCGAACGCACTGTATGTAACAGAGATGGGACCAAGTCATTGTTTTACAAGTCACAAGTAAGTTTCAAGTCTTAGCACTCAAGTCCGAGTCAAGTCTCAAGTCAAGACCGTCAAGTATCAAGTCAAGTCTCAAGTCCTAAACTTTGAGCTTCGAGTCCTGAACAAGTCATAATGTGCACTTCACCAAATGTAATACCATTTCATATTTTTAAGAAGAGAGAAATGGAAGTATATTACATTTACGGAAATCATGAATGCTATTAAAAATATCTATATGCTGTATACAGTTGAAGTCGGAAGTTTACATACACTTAGATTGGAGTAATTAAAATTTGTTTTTCAGCCACTCCACAAATTTCTTGTTGACAAACTATAGTTTTGGCAAGTCGGTTAGGACATCTACTTTGTGCATGACACAAGTAATTTTTCCAACAATTATTTACAGACAGATGATTTAACTTGTAATTCACTGTATCACAATTCTAGTGGGTCAGAAGTTGACATACACTAAGTTGACTGTGCCTTTAAACAGCTTGGAAAATTCCAGAAAATTATGTCATCCTTTAGAAGCTTCTGATAGGCTAATTGACATAATTTCAGTCAATTGGAGGTGTACATGTGGATGTATTTCAAGGCCTACCTTCAAACTCAGTGCCTCTTTGCTTGACATCATGGGAAAATCAAAAGAAATCAGCCAAGACCTCAGAAAACAAATTGTAGACCTCCACAAGTCTGGTTCATCCTTGGGAGCAATTTTCAAATGCCTGAAGGTACCACGTTCATCTGTACAAACAATAGTACGCAAGTATGAACACCATGGGACCACGCAGCCGTAATACCGCTTAGGAAGGAGACGCGTTCTGTCTCCTAGAGATGAACGTACTTTGGTGCGAAAAGTGCAAATCAATCCCAGAACAACAGCAAAGGACCTTGTGAAGATGCTGGAGGAAACAGGTACAAAAGTATCTATCTCCACAGTAAAACAAGTCCTATATTGACATAACCTGAAAGGCTGCTCAGCAAGGAAGAAGCAACTGCTTCAAAACTGCCATAAAAAAGCCAGACTACGGTTTGCAACTGCACATGGGGACAAAGATCGTACTTTTTGGAGAAATGTCATCTGATCTGATGAAACAAAAATAGAAAAGGGGGAGGCTTGCAAGCCAAAGAACCAACCTTGAAGCACGGGGGTGGCAGCATCATGTTGTGGGGGTGCTTTACTGCAGGAGGGGCTGGTGCACTTCACAACATAGATGGCATCATGAGGATGGAAAATTATGTGGATATATTGAAGCAACATCTCAAGACATCAGTCAGGAAGTAAAAGCTTGGTCGCAAATGGGTCTTCCAAATAGACAATGAACCCAAGCATGCTTCCAAAGTTGTGGCAAAATGGCTTAAGGACAACAAAGTCAAGGTATTGGAGTGGCCATCACAAAGCCCTGACCTCAATCCTATAGAAAATTTGTGGGCAGAACTGAAAAAGTGTGTGCAATTAAGGAGGCCTACAAACCTGACTCAGTTACACCAGCTCTGTCAGGAGGAATGGGCCAAAATTCACCCAACTTATTGTGGGAAGCTTGTGGAAGGCTACCCAAAACATTTGACCCAAGTTCAACAATTTAAAGGCAATGCTACCAAATACTAATTGAGTGTATGTAAACTTCTGACCCACTGGGAATGTGATGAAAGAAATAAAGCTGAAATAAATCATTCTCTCTACTATTATTCTGACATGTCACATTCCTAAAATAAAGTGGTGATCCTAACTGACCTAAGACAGGGAATTTTTACAAGGATTAAATGTCAGGAATTGTGAAAAACTGAGGTTAAATGTATTTGGCTAAGGTGTATGTAAACTTCTGACTTCAACTGTATATTACTTTCCAAATAAACGTTATATTTCCATGGATATACATGGGTAGCCATGAGAAAGACACACCCCCCAATAGTGATTGACTATCGAGAATCGCTACGGGGCGCAATCGGGCGATGTAGGCTTGTACACAATCGCCCAACCTTAACACACACACACACTCTCTCTGTGTGGTTCAGTAGGCTAACGTATGTCAATGGTTTTAGGAACAGCAGTAACATCAGGCAGGATTTGGGCTACCAACTGACTAGCCAGTTGTAGCTCAATCTTGGGTGCAATGATCACGTTCCCACACTGACTGACTGTTTGGAGGGTCATTTATCGTTACGTTAGCCTACATGATACACCAGTAATAAAATATATAGCTGTCGGCTATATTAGTCACGACTTACCGTTCTTTGTGCAGCTTCAAATGTCGAACAAAGTTGTAAATTGTTGCGCCTCCGTCTGTCATTTTCTTCCCGCATGTTTTGCAAGTTGCAATCCATTTTTTGTTGATACAGCGTCGTCTTTATATCCGAAAATAATACTTTTGGGTATCATCTTTCCAAGGGCTCCATCTGAATTCACCCGCCGATGTTCCTCATCACTGCCACACACAACTTTTTCTCAGCTGGCACAATTTGATTGGCTGCTGTCCGATTCAAACTGTAATCCGTTAAATGAAGAGTTGATGCACTGCACACTTTTTCTAATGGCATAATTTTAAATATTTGGGCTTGGGGAGTGTATCAAGTCAGTTTGGGGAGGGTATCAAGTCAGGTCGAGTCATAAGGCTCAAGTCCAAGTCAAGTCACAAGTCATTGAGGTTCAAGTCAAAGTTGAGTTGCAAGTCATCATATTTGTGACTCGAGTCTGACTCGAGTTCAAGTCATGTGACTCGAGTCCACACCTCTTGTATGTAATATAGAGCATGCATATCTGTAATATAAAGCATGTACAGTATATCTGTAATATAGAGCATGTATATCTGTAATATAGAGCATGTATATCTGTAATATAGAGCATGTATATCTGTAATATAGAGCATGCATATCTGTAATATAGAGCATGTATATCTGTAATATAGAGCATGTATATCTGTAATATAGAGCATGTATATCTGTAATATAGAGCATGTATATCTGTAATATAGAGCATGTATATCTGTAATATAGAGCATGTATATCTGTAATATAGAGCATGTATATCTGTAATATAGAGCATGTATATCTGTAATATAGAGCATGTATATCTGTAATATAGAGCATGTATATCTGTAATATAGAGCATGTATATCTGTAATATAGAGCATGTATATCTGTAATATAGAGCATGTATATCTGTAATATAGAGCATGTATATCTGTAATATAGAGCATGTATATCTGTAATATAGAGCATGTATATCTGTAATATAGAGCATGTATATTGCTAGCACACTGACTGTATGTTCATTACATGTAAACCATCAGAGTGAGAACAGACACACACATGTGTTGGGAACGCTCACTGGCACCAAACACACACACACACACACACAAACACAGGCACACACACTCAGCATGTAAAATAACATTCTGTTCCCTCACACATCACACCATCAACCTGTCACTGCCTATCAGGCTCTCGCTTTGTAAGGTTTTCTCACTTACACATACACACACACACACACACACACACACACACACACACACACACACACACACACACACACACACACACACACACACACACACACACACACACACACACACACACACACACACACACACAATGTTTGACAGTTTCACACCTCCCTGGGGGAGCTTGTTGATTGACAGGTCTTCCATCTGAGCCTCCTACAGTGATCTCCACAGGACACAGGACTTGTACTACACACACACGCGCGCACAAAAACACACACACAAACATACACTCAAGTATACAGTACACCTTCTCATACTTCACTTCACACATCACACTATCCCTCACTGACACACACTAGAGCAGTGGTCTCTAACCTTTTCTAGCATGAGAGCTACTTTTTATATTCAGCATGTCCCAGGCTAGTCATTTTTTTCTAGCTTTCAAAAAGGCGCATCCTTCTCTTCTCCTCTCCCCTTCAACTCTTCCCCGGGAGATTAGTGTACAAGAGAAAGTAGTGCACAATGTTATCTGTCAATATAGCTGGTAAATGGGGGGCCCTATAGAATCTGTGATTTTTTTCTCCATTTTATTTTAATTTATTCACTATCCAAATTGCAATTGTTCAGAGAGAAACAAGAAAATTGGATGTTCTGAGTCCAAGTCAATTCTTAAATCACATCAGAAGACAATTTTTTAGGCCTGGAAGAAAATAAATACGTTTAGATTTTTTTGTGTAATCCCCCTTTAATTGCGCAACTGGCCCTTTAATTGCGGGTCTAGCTAGAATGTAAGGTGCTGTCTAATGTGCTGGTCTAGTGATGATTCTGTACTGCTGCTGCTCATTTCATGGCAAAGTTTGCAAATAGCAAATAATAGCTACATATGTATATATATATATGTATATAGCTACATAATAACTACAAATAATAGCTACATTCATTCATGATATACTTCTGCCAGGTAAGCCTACATTGCAGTTAACATTTAATTGAGAGGGTTTTGGGGAATTGTTTCTGTCAACCCACAAGAAGGTTACCTCATCAACTAGCTACACACGGAGTGATAGGCAAACGCGCGCACTACACAGACAGACAGGGGCAATATTTCTGGAAATTATTTGTCAGATATTGTGTTAGGTTTGGCTTTTGAAGCCAATAGTGGCTAACCCAGGGTGGGATAATGTCAATGTTGCGATGATTAGACATGGCTGAGGTGTCTGCGGTGTCTGATGCTTGTGAGATTTGTTTAAGACTGTTTGTAGTGGAACACATGAAAATTGCATGTACTTTCATAATTGTTTGGCGAGGAACTCATCAGTAGCTCACGATCGACCTGCTGGATACCCCTGCACTGTGATTGGGAGAATTCCCTCATCTCTTTCAGAATTGGAGTACCATCTATCTAGAGCCTCTGAGAGCCTAATTATCTAACAAAACTTCAGCTGCTGAACATACACACACACACACACACACACACACACACACACACACACACACACACACACACACACACACACACACACACACACACACACACACACACACACACACACACACACACACACACACACACACACACACACACACATAAATTGTCTATCTTTCTTACTTTCATCTGTTGAGGACTTATCAGAGTAGCGGCTAACTCTACCATTGGCAGTCTGTGGGAAATACTGAGGGATACTCAGAGAATTTAAAGAAAATATAGGATTGATCTGAAATCTCTCCTTCATCACATTACGTGACCAGCTACCAGCCTGGGGGGAGGTTGTCAATCATGTAAGGTAATAGATTTGCCACACACCAAATCTGTGTAGGTGGGACCGAGAGACTGAAAAACGATTTCTATCTCCAGGCCATCAGACTGTTAAATAGTCACCACTAGCCGGCCTCTGCCCAGTACCGTGGCCTGAACCTTAGTCATTGTTACTAGCCGGCTGTCCTGGGACTGTCCTGGGGTCACTCTTCACATTTCATGAAAAAATTCTATGACAAGACCTGAGAAATTACAACATGTTCCCCAATGTCATACTAATAATACAATTCCACAAAATACACAACGTGCAGTAGTGAATTGGCCCAAAAATTAAATAGCCCATTATGCAAACAGGTTGTCGCATGGAAGCATTTAGCCTGTAGCATATGCATAATTGACACTGCCAGACTGCACACGAGACCTGAATGCAGTTTAGGGTTCTCATCAGAACTGAACATTTGATCCCAGTCCGACCCAAGCCCGGTGAGCTGAAGCCCGAGCCCAGGCCTGGTCCGACATCACAGAAATTAAATGAGGCCGAACCCGAAAAAATGGCAGATATCTAGAAAACTTTATTGATTTAAACTGGTGTTGAGAACAACACGGCGGAGGCGTGAAGAGACAAGGAAACAGCCGTTGGGCCTAGAAAAAGAGAGAGGAAAACTCACCTTAGTTATATATATCCATATATATACTGAACAGAAATATAAACGCAACATGTAAAGTCTTGGTCCCATGTTTCATGAGCTGAAATAAAAGATCCAAGAAACTTTCCATACGCACAAAACGCTTATTGTTGTGCACAAATTTGTTTACATCTCTGTTAGTGAGCATTTCTCTTTTGCCAATATAATCCACCTGACAGGTGTGGCTTATCAAGAAGCTGATTAAACAGCATGATCATTACACAGGTGCACATTGTATTGGGGACAATAAAAGGCCACTCTAAAATGTGCAGTTTTGTCACACAACGGGAGCGTGCAATTGGCATGATGACTGCAGGAATGTCCAACAGAGCTGTTGCCAGATAGTTCCATGTTCATTTCTCTACCATAAGCCGCCTCCAATGTTATTTTAGAGAATTTGGCATGACGTCCAACCGGCCTCACAACCGCAGAACACATGTAACCACATCAGCCCAGGACCTCCACATCCGACACAATTGCATTTTATCAATGGCAATTTGAATGCACAGAGATACTGTGATGATATCCTGAGGCCCATTGTCGTGCCATTCATCCACTGTCATCACCTCAGGTTTCAGCATGATAATGCACGGCCCTATGTCGCAAGGATCTGTACACAATTCCTGGAAGTTGAAAATGTCCCAGTTCTTCCATGGCTTGCATACTCACCAGACATGTCACCCATTGAGCATGTTTGGGATGCTCTGGATCAACATGTAGGACAGTGTGTTCCAGTTCCACCAAAACCCCAACAACATTCCACAATCAGCAGCCCAATCAACTCTATGTGAAGGAGATGTCACACCAGGCAAATGGTGGTCACACCAGATACTGTCTGGTTTTCTGATCCATAACCCTACTTTTGTTTTTAAGATATCTGTGACCAACAGATACATATTTGTGTTCCCAGTCATGTGAAATCCATAGATTAGGGCCTAATTTATTTATTTCAATTGACTGACTTCCTTATTTTACCTTTATTTAACTAGGCAAGTCAGTTTACAATGACAGCCTACTGGGGAACAGTGGGTTAGCTGCCTTGTTCAGGGGCAGAACGACAGATTTTTACCATGTCAGCTCAGGGATTCAATCCAGCAACCTTTCGGTTACTGGCCCAACGCTCTAACCACTAGGCTACCTGCCACCCCAACTATATGAACTGTAACTCAGTAAAATCTTCAAAATGTTTGCATGTTGCGTTTATATTTTTGTTATGTCAGTCACTTGTTATGTCAGTCACTTGTTATGTCAGTCACTTGTTATGTCAGTCACTTGTTATGTCAGTCACTTGTTATGTCAGTCACTTGTTATGTCAGTCACTTGTTATGTCAGTCACTTGTTATGTCAGTCAATTGTTATGTCAGTCACTTGTTATGTCAGTCACTTGTTATGTCAGTCACTTGTTATGTCAGTCACTTGTTATGTCAGTCAATTGTTATGTTAGTCACTTGTTATGTCAGTCACTTGTTATGTCAGTCACTTGTTATGTCAGTCACTTGTTATGTCAGTCACTTGTTATGTCAGTCACTTGTTATGTCAGTCACTTGTTATGTCAGTCAATTGTTATGTTAGTCACTTGTTATGTCAGTCACTTGTTATGTCAGTCACTTGTTATGTCAGTCACTTGTTATGTCAGTCACTTGTTATGTCAGTCACTTGTTATGTCAGTCACTTGTTATGTCAGTCACTTGTTATGTCAGTCACTTGTTATGTCAGTCACTTGTTATGTCAGTCACTTGAGCAATCTAAAAACAAAACTGACAGGTCAGCTAACATTTTTTTTGATTGTTAAATGAATTTAGTGGCCAACTATCTAAACTTGTTATTATGGTCGAATAACCTGCCAGTGATTTTGTTAGTCAGTCTATCTCAGATATCATATTAAAAACTGCAAACATTTCTCTACACCCTATCGCGAAATGTGTAGAATTGCATTAAATGAGTTAGAAAATGACTAAATCTTCTCTCTGTCCCATGGCAAAATGTGTAGAATTGCATTAAATGGACATCTAAAACGTATTTTATTTTATCTCCACTGTCAAGAGGGGGTTTGGATGTGGGTCCGCAGACCCACGAGCAACTGCGTCCCCTCATGATGAGTCCTACAGACAGCTTTGGGTACATGTACTTTTCCCATAGTGTCATAGCAAAGTGTTCGTGTGCTGTTTTCTTCTTTTGTGTTGTGCAGTGATAAAAGAAAGAGCTGAGGAGAGAGAGGCTCACTGTTTCTGGGGACTACTATCAGGCTGCTTCTCTCTGTGTGTCCACCTTACACACACACGTGCATGGAGGTCTGGGTGGGAACCAGGGGGTGTGACGGCTGGATTAGGGAGGACACAACGGGGTGCTGCCCGACAATTTCCTGCGATTCCACCAGAGCTCAGCGGAGACTTCCTACAGAAGCACAGGACGGACGGAGGCATGAAATGACCAGATTGAAACTGATCTCTGATTTAAAACACCGGCATGGAGCACACACACACACACACACACACACACACACACACACACACACACACACACACACACACACACACACACACACACACACACACACACACACACACACACACACACACACACACACACACACACACACACACACACAGACACACACAGACACAGACCGGTTCCACAACTCCAGCGATGACCTTGACCAACAATGTGTGGGGTTTTGAAGGTGATGAAGTTTGTGTATAGCCCTGTTAGCATTCTCTGGTGTTAGTCTCTGGACATTGCCACTGCCATCAGATAATGCAGTAGGATGGCCATGCTGCTGTAACCATAGACAACAGTATTAGTAATAGTAGCAGTGTTCTATATTTGTTTTAACATTCTAGAAGGCTTCCTGCCAGTGTTCTAAATGCTGCTGTGTGGTTGTATAGGTACAGTGTTTGCCGTGTGCCCAGTGTCCTATACTCAGAACAAATACCATCCACTGAATGGCTGTTGAACTTTGGAAATGTCAGACACTGCTCCTCACAGGAAAGGCTAGCATTTCATTGTCGTGGGCCCAAACTTTCCACTTTAAACTGCTTTTTCTAGGCAGGACCCAAAAGGAATGAATGTGTATGAAGTTACTGTGGGCGGGATGTTATGAACAATATACTAAGAGCAACACCACGCACAGGACCCACTGTGCAAAGCAACAAGGCCTCACTAGAGTCAAAGAAAACAGTCAACACACAAAAACAGAATTAGCATTGCATTCAGGTCCCCAGTAACACCTGTAACCTTTTTATAATACTGCATTAGTCTCTCTCTCTCTCCCCTCTTCTCTACTCCTCTCTCTTTACCTCTCTCTTTCTCTCTATCTGCCCCTCCCTTCACCCTTCCATCTCAATCCCTCTTCTCTCACCCCCCGTCTCTCTTAATCTCTCTCTCTCTCACCAAACACACAGCAGTTTGCCCCGAGCCAGACACAGTTTATCTCCAGAGACACTGTGATGAGCTGCTCCCGTACATCTATCCATACATACAGTACATGTGTTGTTAACATGGAGGCATGCGGTTTCTCAGTCAGTAGCCTAACCCTCTGCTACCGCAGTAGTCCCACAGAGAGACACAAATACACAGGGATACAGAGTGGAGAGAGAGAGAGAGAGAGAGAGAGAGAGAGAGAGAGAGAGAGAGAGAGCGCTCCATGCATTTAATTAAAAAAGCTTCTCTGAGCTCTCAGCCCTGCAGTATGAATGAAGTATGCACTGTGCAGTGTGTAGTCAGTGGTGCACACATGATAGGTATGGGGTTTCTCCTGGTGGTTTTTACTATTTAGGAAGCAGTTGTTCATTTGGAATTTCTCTGTGTCTGCAGTATATACAGACATTCTACACCAGGGGTATTCAACTCTTACCCTGCTGGAGCCTGCTGGTTTTCTGTTCTACCTGATCCTTAATTGCACCCACCTGGTGTCCCAGGTCTAAACAAGTCCCTGATTAGGTCCCATGTGGCTCAGTTGGTAGAGCATGACGCGTGCAACACCAGGGTCCCACGGGGGACCAGTACAAAACAGTAAGAAGATGTATTCATCCACTACTCTAAGTCACTCTGGATAAGTGTCTGCTTAATGACAAAAATGTAAAAGGATTAGAGTGGAAAGATGGAAAACACAGTGGAACTGGCTTCGAGGTCCAGAGATGAGTTTGAGGGTTCTACAGCATCACAGACAGTGGTGACTGTTTCATTGTTTGGAGACAATGATAGAATGTGTTTGTAGACGTTTGTTTTTCTCTTTGCAGTGTAGTTTCTCCCTGTTGTCTGGAGCAGTAAGCACATTGGATGAGAATGTGTTCAAACACACAGGACCTGAACTACAACCAACAATAGAAGAATAGTGAACTGAGGCGTTCTATCTCATGTGCTGTTTACGGAAATAACAGTTATGTCAAACCCCATACCCACACTCTCCGTTCGCCCAACCCAGATGGTGGCGTTGAGCGTTTGGAAGCTCTTCAGTGCCCCCTTGTGGTGTGTGGGACTGGAATTTATTTGACCACCATTGTGTCTCCTATTCATGTAAAGATTTACAATACAGAGACGTGATGAACAACATGCTCAAGATTTCATCAGAATGTGATCTCTTTGTTCCGACGCACCAAGGGGGACTGTACCAGTATGACAGTGAGTTAGTGAGTGTTTGTTCGGTGACTTTGTACTATTTGTACACAGTGAAACGTCTAGGTAAGGTCTTGGGTGTCTAGGTTTAGCTGTTACATACCTATATAGCCATAGATATGACTTGAAGTGTTGATGTCTTCATCCCATTCCCAATACGACCCCGAGGCAACCGAAGGTGCCGGTTAGCTCTCTCTGCTGCTAACCAGTGTAGAAAACTATTCCAGATCTCCTATTTCTCTACGTACAGCAGACTACTAATGTCTGTGTTGAAGGATTGAGAAGAATAACAGTGTGCTATTTCCTGTCTCCACAGGAAGTGCCCTGAACCTGACGTGCAGAGCGTTCTTCGGCTACAGCGGGTCAGCGGTCAGTCCTCTCGTCTACTGGATGAAGGGAGAGAAGTTCATCGAGGACCTGGATGAGGAGAGAGTCGAGGAGAGTGAAATCAAGTGAGACACGTGGTGGTTTTACTCCCCTCACTTCTAATGTAGTAACCATATGACCTAATATGTGATCATAGTCACTCTGATACGATTAGGATGAATACATTGTAACTATGGAATTGTGGTCCATATTAAATATGAATCCTGTAGACTATACTATCTATACTAACACAGTACACAGTTCAACTGGACTGATTTATAGATACATCACACAGCAACACACAACTACATCACCAGATTCCATTGGATACTGTAGTAGACCATACTATGATGTAATACTTAAGCACAAAGCCTTTGATGAGCTACTCAGTGGCGTGACCCACGGCACCCCTGAAATCTTATTGGCCACCCAAGTGGCCCCCCTTGGAATTCTGAGATCTGATAGTTCGTCTCTGAATATATTGATATTTTTCACCAAGATGCGCCGACAGCAAGACTTATCACTCACCGGAGACACTATTATTTTTGCCCAGACAGCATCTCAGACATGGGCTACAGATGCGAAGACAGAGGGGTGTCTGCTTTGCTCGGATGCTTTCTCTGGTGAATTTAAGGAAAATCACGAAACACGGATAATCATGAATGAGAAGTAATTGTATACTTTTGTTTCTTTTTTTATTGTTGCAATTTTGGCTTCCCTTGGTACCCATGAATAGACCCTACTGTGTACACGTATGGTGTTTGTAATAGATGTCCCTTTCCATTGGAATGGCGGGTGCACAGTGCACTGTTTGCATGCTGGATTTATTTTGGAGTAGACGAACGTGCGTAGGTAATCTACTTAACCTACTTTCTGAAGTGATTTGTTTGACAATCAGAAGAAAACATCATGACTGGTTGTGTTCATGACACATTAAAAGGTCATACATTTGTACAGTTAAATTCCAGGTCTTTACTATAAAGCACATAAAACTTGTTAAGAGACACCAGAAGGTCACGGTATGATTCACACTTTGGATGGAACTTTAAGTTAATTTACTGCTGTACACTAATACCCTTATATCAAATCCTGACCTTGAATGCAAACACTGTAACAAGACTTTTGGAATGATTTATGATGTATTTGGGTAGGGAAATGTGTAGGGAAATGAACATGACACTGGAGCTATTCTCTAAACTGTCTCTGAACACGACACTGGAGCTATTCTCCAAACTGTCTCTGAACACAACACTGGAGCTATTCTCTAAACTGTCTCTGAACACAACACTGGAGCTATTCTCTAAACTGTCTCTGAACACAACACTGGAGCTATTCTCTAAACTGTCTCTGAACACAACACTGGAGCTATTCTCTAAACTGTCTCTGAACACAACACTGGAGCTATTCTCTAAACTGTCTCTGAACACGACACTGGAGCTATTCTCTAAACTGTCTCGGGACACGACACTGGAGCTATTCTCTAAACTGTCTCTGAACACAACACTGGAGCTATTCTCTAAACTGTCTCTGAACACGACACTGGAGCTATTCTCTAAACTGTCTCTGAACACGACACTGGATCTATTCTCTAAACTGTCTCTGAACATGACACTGGAGCTATTCTCTAAACTGTCTCTGAACACGACACTGGAGCTATTCTCCAAACTGTCTCTGAACACGACACTGGAGCTATTCTCTAAACTGTCTCTGAACACGACACTGGAGCTATTCTCTAAACTGTCTCTGAACACGACACTGGAGCTATTCTCCAAACTGTCTCTGAACACGACACTGGAGCTATTCTCTAAACTGTCTCTGAACACGACACTGGAGCTATTCTCTAAACTGTCTCTGAACACAACACTGGAGCTATTCTCTAAACTGTCTCTGGACACGACACTGGAGCTATTCTCTAAACTGTCTCTGAACACAACACTGGAGCTATTCTCTAAACTGTCTCTGGACACGACACTGGAGCTATTCTCTAAACTGTCTCTGAACACGACACTGGAGCTATTCTCTAAACTGTCTCTGAACACGACACTGGAGCTATTCTCTAAACTGTCTCTGAACACAACACTGGAGCTATTCTCCAAACTGTCTCTGAACACGACACTGGAGCTATTCTCTAAACTGTCTCTGGACACGACACTGGAGCTATTCTCTAAACTGTCTCTGAACACAACACTGGAGCTATTCTCCAAACTGTCTCTGAACACAACACTGGAGCTATTCTCCAAACTGTCTCTGAACACGACACTGGAGCTATTCTCTAAACTGTCTCTGGACACGACACTGGAGCTATTCTCTAAACTGTCTCTGGACACGACACTGGAGCTATTCTCTAAACTGTCTCTGAACACAACACTGGAGCTATTCTCTAAACTGTCTCTGGACACGACACTGGAGCTATTCTCTAAACTGTCTCTGAACACGACACTGGAGCTATTCTCTAAACTGTCTCTGAACACGACACTGGAGCTATTCTCTAAACTGTCTCTGAACATGACACTGGAGCTATTCTCTAAACTGTCTCTGAACACAACACTGGAGCTATTCTCTAAACTGTCTCTGAACACGACACTGGAGCTATTCTCTAAACTGTCTCTGAACACGACACTGGAGCTATTCTCTAAACTGTCTCTGAACACGACACTGGAGCTATTCTCTAAACTGTCTCTGAACACGACACTGGAGCTATTCTCTAAACTGTCTCTGAACACGACACTGGAGCTATTCTCTAAACTGTCTCTGAACACGACACTGGAACTATTCTCTAAACTGTCTCTGAACACGACACTGGAGCTATTCTCTAAACTGTCTCTGAACACGACACTGGAGCTATTCTCTAAACTGTCTCTGAACACGACACTGGAGCTATTCTCTAAACTGTCTCTGAACACGACACTGGAGCTATTCTCTAAACTGTCTCTGAACACGACACTGGAGCTATTCTCCAAACTGTCTCTGAACACGACACTGGAGCTATTCTCTAAACTGTCTCTGAACACGACACTGGAGCTATTCTCTAAACTGTCTCTGAACACGACACTGGAGCTATTCTCTAAACTGTCTCTGAACACGACACTGGAGCTATTCTCTAAACTGTCTCTGAACACGACACTGGAGCTATTCTCTAAACTGTCTCTGAACACAACACTGGAGCTATTCTCTAAACTGTCTCTGGACACGACACTGGAGCTATTCTCTAAACTGTCTCTGAACACAACACTGGAGCTATTCTCTAAACTGTCTCTGGACACGACACTGGAGCTATTCTCTAAACTGTCTCTGAACACGACACTGGAGCTATTCTCTAAACTGTCTCTGAACATGACACTGGAGCTATTCTCTAAACTGTCTCTGAACACGACACTGGAGCTATTCTCTAAACTGTCTCTGAACACGACACTGGAGCTATTCTCTAAACTGTCTCTGGACACGACACTGGAGCTATTCTCTAAACTGTCTCTGAACATGACACTGGAGCTATTCTCTAAACTGTCTCTGAACACGACACTGGAGCTATTCTCTAAACTGTCTCTGAACATGACACTGGAGCTATTCTCTAAACTGTCTCTGAACATGACACTGGAGCTATTCTCTAAACTGTCTCTGAACATGACACTGGAGCTATTCTCTAAACTGTCTCTGAACACGACACTGGAGCTATTCTCTAAACTGTCTCTAAACACGACACTGGAGCTATTCTCCAAACTGTCTCTGAACACGACACTGGAGCTATTCTCTAAACTGTCTCTGAACATGACACTGGAGCTATTCTCTAAACTGTCTCTGAACACGACACTGCAGCTATTCTCTAAACTGTCTCTGAACACGACACTGGAGCTATTGTCTAAACTGTCTCTGAACACGACACTGGAGCTATTCTCTAAACTGTCTCTGAACACAACACTGGAGCTATTCTCTAAACTGTCTCTGAACACGACACTGGAGCTATTCTCCAAACTGTCTCTGAACACGACACTGGAGCTATTCTCTAAACTGTCTCTGAACACGACACTGGAGCTATTCTCTAAACTGTCTCTGAACACAACACTGGAGCTATTCTCTAAACTGTCTCTGAACACGACACTGGAGCTATTCTCCAAACTGTCTCTGAACACGACACTGGAGCTATTCTCTAAACTGTCATATATAGCTGCTAATTATTCCCTTTGCAAGCCCAGGCAGGCAGCAATGCAGGCAGGCAGGAATGCAGGCAGGCAGGCAGGAATGCAGACAGGTAGGATTGCAGGCAGGCAGGAATACAGGCAGGCAGGCAGGAATGCAGGCAGGCAGGCAGGAATGCAGGCAGGCAGGCAGGAATGCAGACAGGCAGGAATGCAGGCAGGCAGGCAGGAATGCAGGCAGGCAGGAATGCAGGCAGGCAGGCAGGCAGGCAGGTAGGCAGGCAGGCAGGAATGCAGACAGGCAGGAATGCAGGCAGGCAGGAATACAGGCAGGCAGGCAGGAATGCAGACAGGCAGGAATGCAGGCAGGCAGGAATGCAGGCAGGCAGGCAGGAATGCAGGCAGGCAGGAATGCAGGCAGGCAGGAATGCAGGCAGGCAGGAATGCAGGCAGGCAGGCAGGAATGCAGACAGGCAGGAATGCAGGCAGGCAGGCAGGTAGGCAGGAATGCAGACAGGCAGGAATGCAGGCAGGCAGGCAAGAATGCAGGCAGGCAGCCAGGAATGCAGGTAGGTAAACCCAGTCTGTTCTGTTCTGGAATAAAAGATGGCGCCGACCGAGATGGCCGCCTCGCTTCGCGTTCCTTGGAAAATATGCAGTATTTTGTTTTTTTATGTGTTATTTCTTACATCGGTACCCCAGGTAATCTTAGGTTTCATTACATACAGTCGGGGGGAACTACTGAATATACGATTAACGTCAACTCACCATCGTTATAACCAGGAATATGACTTTCCCGAAACGGATCCAGTGTTTTGCCTTCCACCCAATACAATGGATCTGATCCCAGCCGGGGACCCTATGCGACGCCGTAAAAGGGGCAAACGTAGCGGTCTCTTGGTCAGGCTTCGGAGACGGGCACATCGCGCTCCACTCCCTAGCATACTACTCGCCAATGTCCAGTCTCTTGACAATAAGGTTGATGAAATCCGAGCACGGGTAACATTCCAGAGAGACATCAGGGATTGCAACGTGCTCTGCTTCACGGAAACATGGCTAACTCAAGAGACGCTAACGGAGTCGGTGCAGCCAGCTGGTTTCTTCACGCATCGCGCCGACAGAAACATACATCTTTCTGGTAAGAAGAGGGGCGGGGGGGTATGCCTTATGATTAACGAGACGTGGTGTGATCATCATAACAACACACAGGAACTCAAGTCATTCTGTTCACCTGATCTAGAACTCCTCACAATCAAATGTCGACCGCATTATCTACCAAGGGAATTCTCTTCGATCATAATCACAGCCGTATATATTCCCCCCCAAGCAGACACATCGATGGCCCTGAACAAACTTTATCTGACTCTTTGTAAACTGGAAACCACACACCCTGAGGCTGCATTCATCGTAGCTGGGGATTTTAACAAGGCTAATCTAAAAACAAAACTCCCTAAATTCTATCAGCATATCGATTGTGCTACCAGGGCTGGTAAAACCCTGGATCATTGTTATACTAACTTCCGCGACGCATATAAGGTCCTCCCCCGCCCTCCTTTCGGAAAAGCTGACCACGACTCCATTTTGTTGATTCCAGCCTACAAACAGAAACTAAAACAACAAGCTCCCGCGCTCAGGTCTGTTCAACGCTGGTCCGACCAATCTGACTCCACGCTTCAAGACTGCTTCGATCACGCGGATTGGAATATGTTCCGCATTGCGTCCAACAACAACATGGACGAATATGCTGATTCGGTGAGCGAGTTCATTAGGAAGTGCATTGACGATGTCGTACCCACAGCAACGATTAAAACATTCCCAAACCAGAAACCGTGGATTGACGGCAGCATTCGCGTGAAACTGAAAGCGCGAACCACTGCTTTTAACCAGGGCAAGGTGACCGGAAACATGACCGAATACAAACAGTGTAGCTATTCTCTCCGCAAGGCTATCAAACAGGCTAAGTCCCAGTACAGAGACAAAATAGAGTCGCAATTCAACAGCTCAGACACAAGAGGTATGTGGCAGGGTCTACAGTCTATCACGGATTACAAAAAGAAAACCAGCCCCGTCGCGGACCAGGATGTCTTGCTCCCAGACAGGCTAAATAACTTTTTTGCCCGCTTTGAGGACAATACAGTGCCACTGACACGGCCCGCTACCAAAACCTGCGGGCTCTCCTTCACTGCAGCCGAGGTGAGTAAAACATTTAAACGTGTTAACCCTCGCAAGGCTGCAGGCCCAGACGGCATTCCCAGCCGCGTCCTCAGAGCATGCGCAGACCAGCTGGCTGGTGTGTTTACGGACATATTCAATCAATCCTTATCCCAGTCTGCTGTTCCCACATGCTTCAAGAGGGCCACCATTGTTCCTGTTCCCAAGAAAGCTAAGGTAACTGAGCTAAACGACTACCGCCCCGTAGCACTCACTTCCGTCATCATGAAGTGCTTTGAGAGACTAGTCAAGGACCATATCACCTCCACCCTACCGGACACCCTAGACCCACTCCAATTTGCTTACCGACCCAATAGGTCCACAGACGACGCAATCGCAACCACACTGCACACTGCCCTAACCCATCTGGACAAGAGGAATACCTATGTGAGAATGCTGTTCATCGATTACAGCTCAGCATTTAACACCATAGTACCCTCCAAACTCGTCATCAAGCTCGAGACCCTGGGTCTCGACCCCGCCCTGTGCAACTGGGTCCTGGACTTCCTGACGGGCCGCCCCCAGGTGGTGAGGGTAGGTAACAACATCTCCACCCCGCTGATCCTCAACACTGGGGCCCCACAAGGGTGCGTTCTGAGCCCTCTCCTGTACTCCCTGTTCACCCACGACTGCGTGGCCATGCACGCCTCCAACTCAATCATCAAGTTTGCGGATGACACTACAGTGGTAGGCTTGATTACCAACAACGACGAGACGGCCTACAGGGAGGAGGTGAGGGCCCTCGGAGTGTGGTGTCAGGAAAATAACCTCACACTCAACGTCAACAAAACAAAGGAGATGATTGTGGACTTCAGGAAACAGCAGAGGGAGCACCCCCCTATCCACATCGACGGGTCAGTAGTGGAGAAGGTGGAAAGTTTTAAGTTCCTCGGTGTACACATCACGGACAAACTGAATTGGTCCACCCACACAGACAGCGTTGTGAAGAAGGCGCAGCAGCGCCTCTTCAACCTCAGGAGGCTGAAGAAATTCGGCTTGTCACCAAAAGCACTCACAAACTTCTACAGATGCACAATCGAGAGCATCCTGTCGGGCTGTATCACCGCCTGGTACGGCAACTGCTCCGCCCACAACCGTAAGGCTCTCCAGAGGGTAGTGAGGTCTGCAGAACGCATCACCGGGGGCAAACTACCTGCCCTCCAGGACACCTACACCACCCGATGTCACAGGAAGGCCATAAAGATCATCAAGGACAACAACCACCCAAGCCACTGCCTGTTCACCCCGCTATCATCCAGAAGGCGAGGTCAGTACAGGTGCATCAAAGCAGGGACCGAGAGACTGAAAAACAGCTTCTATCTCAAGGCTATCAGACTGTTAAACAGCCACCACTAACATTTAGCGGCCGCTGCCAACATACTGACTCAACTCCAGCCACTTTAAAAATGGGAATTGATGGAAATTATGTAAAAATGTACCACTAGCCACTTTAAACAATGCCACTTAATATAATGTTTACATACCCTACATTACCCATCTCATATGTATATGTATATACTGTACTCTATATCATCTACTGCATCTTGCCATCTTTATGTAATACATGTACCACTAGCCACTTTAAACTATGCCACTTAATGTTTACATACCCTACAGTACTCATCTCATATGTATATACCGTACTCTATACCATCTACTGCATCTTGCCTATGCCGTTCTGTACCATCACTCATTCATATATCTTTATGTACATATTCTTTATCCCTTTACACTTGTGTGTATAAGGTAGTAGTTGTGGAATTGTTAGGTTAGATTACTTGTTGTTATTACTGCATTGTCGGAACTAGAAGCACAAGCATTTTGCTACACTCGCATTAACATCTGCTAACCATGTGTATGTGACTAATAAAATTTGATTTGATTTGATTTGTTCCTACTATTACTATCACACCTCTTTAGCACACCAGTCTATCTGGTGTCTGTATGTATGTCTGTCTGTACGTGTGTCTGTTTGCTTTAGTCTAGCAGTTCATACGGCTGTGTTCCTTCAAGCTCTCATCTCTGTTTTACACTCAACCCCTATTGAGTCCACTGAACCTCATCTCTATCTCTGTCTCTGGGCTGACGTTGAAACATTCAAAGCAAGAACATTTCGGCTTGTTCTCTTTATGATGTCATGCATTTAAACAAGCCCATTTCCCATGTCTATCTCTATATTGTAACATATCTAGTTAGACAGTCCATTTACGCTCTTTCTCTCTCCCCCACTGCCTCTCCTCCTCTCTCTCTATCCCTCTCCCTCTCTCTTTATGCTATAACATACAACAAACCCATATCCATGTCTCTTTCTCAATGAGTCCATTCCTCTCCTTCTCAATCTCACTTCCTCTACCCTCCAACAAATTCAAATGAGTCCACCTTATATACCCTCCCTCCCTCTCTCTCTCTCTCTCTCTCTCTCTCTCTCTCTCTCTCTCTCTCTCTCTCTCTCTCTCTCTCTCTCTCTCTCTCTCTCTCTCTCTCTCTCTCTCTCTCTCTCTCTCTCTCTCTCTCTCTCTCTCTCTCTCTCTCTCTCTCTCTCTGTCTCTCTCTCTCTCTCTCTCTCACACACTCTCTCTCTCTCTTTGCTGTAGCAACACACTTAACAAATCCATGTCCGTGTCTCTCTCCCTCCCAGTAGTGTAACATATTAAACGAGTCCATTGGCTGGTCTGTGTGAATTTCCCATTAGGCGTGGAGCGCTGTGTGTAGAGAGACTGTAGCTGGGGAGACGACCCTGTCAGATAGTTAACAACCACCATTTCTCACCGCGCTTTGCCTTCGCTATCGCTACCCTCACTACCATTTCCCCTACTACCCACTCCTTCACTACCCTCACAACACTCTTCCTAATTACCCTACTACCCTCTCTACCCTTTCCCTCACTACCCTCACTACCTTCTCCCTCACTACCTTCACTACTTTCTCCCTCACTACCCTCTCCCTCACTACCCTCACTACCTTCACTACCCTCTCCCTCACTACTTTCTCCCTCACTACCCTCTCCCTCGCTACCATTTCTACCCTCACTACCCTCTCCCTCACTACCCTACTACCCTCACTACCTTCTCCCCCACTACCCTCACTACCTTCTCCCTCGTCACCGTCTCTCCCCCTACTACCTATACTACCCTCACTACAGTCACTACCCTTGTCTTTAAACTATCATATGGTTCCTTT
This sequence comes from Salvelinus alpinus, assembly GCF_045679555.1. NCBI lineage: Eukaryota > Metazoa > Chordata > Actinopteri > Salmoniformes > Salmonidae > Salvelinus > Salvelinus alpinus. The sequence goes on along the minus strand of NC_092105.1, from coordinate 16,519,579 downwards.
GGGATATTGGTCAGTTATGTTTGATTGTGTAGATGACGGTTATTGATAAAAAAAAGTATGAATCACATTTTCTCCTACCCTCACTACCCCCACTACCCTCTCCCTCACTACCATCACTACCCTCTCCCTCACTACCGTCACTACCCTCTCCCTCACTACCGACACTACCCTCTCCCTCACTACCGTCACTACCCTCTCCCTCACTACCGACACTACCCTCTCCCTCACTACCATCACTACCCTCTCCCTCACTACCGTCACTACCCTCTACCTCACTACAGTCACTACCCTCTAACTCACTACCCTCTACCTCACTACAGTCACTACCCTCTAACTCACTACCCTCTACCTCACTACAGTCACTACCCTCTAACTCACTACCCTCTACCTCACTACAGTCACTACCCTCTACCTCACTACCCTCTCCCTCACTATGGTCACTACCCTCTACCTCACTACAGTCACTACCCTCTACCTCACTACAGTCACTACCCTCTAACTCACTACCCTCTCCCTCACTACAGTCACTACCCTCTACCTCACTACCCTCTCCCTCACTACCGACACTACCCTCTACCTCACTACCCCTCCCTCACTACCATCACTACCCTCTCCCTCACTACCGTCACTACCCTCTACCTCACTACAGTCACTACCCTCTAACTCATTACCCTCTACCTCACTACAGTCACTACCCTCTACCTCACTACCCTCTCCCTCACTACCGTCACTACCCTCTCCCTCACTATCGTCACTACCCTCTACCTCACTACCCTCTCCCTCACTATCGTCACTACCCTCTCCCTCACTACCCTCTCTCTCACTATCATCAATACCCTTTACCTCACTACCCTCTCCCTCACTACCGTCACTACACTCTACCTCACTACCGTCACTACCCTCTCCCTCACTACCAACACTAACCTCTCCCTCACTACCCTCTCCCTCACTACCGTCACTACCCTCTCCCTCACTACCGACACTACCCTCTCCCTCACTACCCTCTCCCTCACTACCGTCACTACCCTCTCCCTCACTACCGACACTACCCTCTCCCTCACTACCCTCTCCCTCACTACAGTCACTACCCTCTCCCTCACTACCCTCTCTCTCACTATCATCAATACCCTTTACCTCACTACCTTCTCCCTCACTACCGACACTACCCTCTCCCTCACTACCCTCTCCCTCACTACCGTCACTACCCTCTCCCTCACTACCGACACTACCCTCTCCCTCACTACCCTCTCCCTCAATACCGACACTACCCTCTCCCTCACTACCCTCTCCCTCACTACCGTCACTACCCTCTATCTCACGACCGTCACTACCCTCTACCTCACTACCGTCACAACCATCTCCCTCACTACCGTCACTACCCTCTCCCTCACTACAGTCACTACCCTCTAACTCACTACCCTCTACCTCACTGCCGTCACTAACCTTTACCTCACTACCCTCTCCCTCACTATCGTCACTACCCTCTACCTTACTACCGACACTACCCTCTCCCTCACTACTGTCACTACCCTCTACCTCACTACCGTCACTAGCCTCTACCTCACTACCCTCTCCCTCACTACCGTCACTACCCTCTACCTCACTACCGACACTAGCCTCTACCTCACTACCCTCTCCCTCACTACCGTCACTACCCTCTCCCTCACTACCGACACTACCCTCTCCCTTACTACCCTCTCCCTCACTATCGTCACTACCCTCTCCCTCACTATCGTCACTACCCTCTCCCTCACGACCGTCACCACCCTCTACCATCACTACCCTCTCAATCACTACCGTCACTACCCTCTACCTCACTACAGTCACTACCCTCTAACTCACTACCCTCTACCTCACTACCGTCACTACCCTCTACCTCACTACCCGCTCCCTCACTAACGTCACTACCCTCTCCCTCACTACCGACACTACCCTCTCCCTCACTACCGACACTACCCTCTCCCTCACTACCCTCTCCCTCAATACCGACACTACCCTCTCCCTCACTACCCTCTCCCTCACTACCGTCACTACCCTCTATCTCACGACCGTCACTACCCTCTATCTCACGACCGTCACTACCCTCTACCTCACTACCGTCACTACCCTCTCCCTCACTACAGTCACTACCCTCTAACTCACTACCCTCTACCTCACTGCCGTCACTAACCTTTACCTCACTACCCTCTCCCTCACTATCGTCACTACCCTCTACCTTACTACCGACACTACCCTCTCCCTCACTACTGTCACTACCCTCTACCTCACTACCGTCACTAGCCTCTACCTCACTACCCTCTCCCTCACTACCGTCACTACCCTCTCCCTCACTACCGTCACTACCCTCTCCCTCACTACCGTCACTACCCTCTACCTCACTACCGACACTAGCCTCTACCTCACTACCCTCTCCCTCACTACCGTCACTACCCTCTCCCTCACTACCGACACTACCCTCTCCCTTACTACCCTCTCCCTCACTATCGTCACTACCCTCTCCCTCACTATCGTCACTACCCTCTCCCTCACGACCGTCACCACCCTCTACCATCACTACCCTCTCAATCACTACCGTCACTACCCTCTACCTCACTACAGTCACTACCCTCTAACTCACTACCCTCTACCTCACTACCGTCACTACCCTCTACCTCACTACCCTCTCCCTCACTAACGTCACTACCCTCTCCCTCACTACCGACACTACTCCCCATCACTACCCTCTCCCTCACTACCGTCACTACCCTCTCCCTCACTATCGTACTACCCTCTACCTCACGACCGTCACTACCCTCTACCTCACTACTGTCACTACCCTCTACTTCACAACCCTCTACCTCAGTGCCGACACTACCCTCTACCTCACTACAGTCACTACCCTCTAACTCACTACCCTCTACCTCACTACCGTCACTACCCTCTACCTCACTACCCTCTCCCTCACTAACGTCACTACCCTCTCCCTCACTACCGACACTACCCCCCCCATCACTACCCTCTCCCTCACTACCGTCACTACCCTCTACCTTACTACCGACACTACCCTCTCCCTCACTACTGTCACTACCCTCTATCTCACTGCCGACACTACCCTCTACTTCACAACCCTCTCCCCCACTACCGTCACTACCCTCTCCCTCACTATCGTCACTACCCTCTACCTCACTGCCGACACTACCCTCTACTCACAACCCTCTCCCTCACTACCGTCACTACCCTCTACCTTACTACCGACACTAACCTCTCCCTTACTACCGTCACTACCCTCTACCTTACTAACGACACTACCCTCTCCCTCACTACCGTCACTACCCTCTACCTTACTACCGACACTACCCTCTACCTCACTACCCTCTCCCTCACTACCGTCACTACCCTCTACCTTACTGCCGACACTACCCTCTCCCTCACTACCGTCACTACCCTCTACCTTACTACCGACACTACCCTCTCCCTCACTACTGTCACTACCCTCTACCTCACTACCGACACTACCCTCTACCTCACTACCCTCTCCTTCACTACCGTCACTACCCTCTACCTTACTACCGACACTAACCTCTCCCTTACTACCGTCACTACCCTCTACCTTACTACCGTCACTACCCTCTACCTTACTACCGACACTACCCTCTCCCTTACTACCGTCACTACCCTCTCCCTCACTACCGACACTACCCTCTCCCTCACTATCGTCACTACCCTCTCCCTTACGACCGTCACCACCCTCTACCATCACTACCCTCTCCCTCACTACCGTCACTACCCTCTACCTCACTACAGTCACTACCCTCTAACTCACTACCCTCTACCTCACTACCGTCACTACCCTCTACCTCACTACCCTCTCCCTCACTAACGTCACTACCCTCTCCCTCACTACCGACACTACCCCCCCATCACTACCCTCTCCCTCACTACCGTCACTACCCTCTCCCTCACTATCGTCACTACCCTCTACCTCACGACCGTCACTACCCTCTACCTCACTACTGTCACTACCCTCTACTTCACAACCCTCTACCTCACTGCCGACACTACCCTCTACCTCACTACAGTCACTACCCTCTAACTCACTACCCTCTACCTCACTACCGTCACTACCCTCTACCTCACTACCCTCTCCCTCACTAACGTCACTACCCTCTCCCTCACTACCGACACTACCCCCTCCATCACTACCCTCTCCCTCACTACCGTCACTACCCTCTACCTTACTACCGACACTACCCTCTCCCTCACTACTGTCACTACCCTCTATCTCACTGCCGACACTACCCTCTACTTCACAACCCTCTCCCCCACTACCGTCACTACCCTCTACCTCACTACCCTCTCCCTCACTATCGTCACTACCCTCTACCTCACTGCCGACACTACCCTCTACTTCACAACCCTCTCCCTCACTACCGTCACTACCCTCTACCTTACTACCGACACTACCCTCTCCCTTACTACCGTCACTACCCTCTACCTTACTACCGACACTACCCTCTCCCTCACTACCGTCACTACCCTCTACCTTACTACCGACACTACCCTCTACCTCACTACCTTCTCCCTCACTACCGTCACTACCCTCTACCTTACTACCGACACTACCCTCTCCCTCACTACCGTCACTACCCTCTACCTTACTACCGACACTACCCCTCCCTCACTACTGTCACTACCCTCTACCTCACTACCGACACTACCCTCTACCTCACTACCCTCTCCCTCACTACCGTCACTACCCTCTACCTTACTACCGACACTATCCTCTCCCTTACTACCGTCACTACCCTCTACCTTACTACCGTCACTACCCTCTACCTTACTACCGACACTACCCTCTCCCTTACTACCGTCACTACCCTCTACCTTACTACCGACACTACCCTCTCCCTCACTATCGTCACTACCCTCTACCTTACTACCGACACTACCCTCTACCTCACTACCCTCTCCCTCACTACCGTCACTACCCTCTACCTTACTACCGACACTACCCTCTCCCTCACTACCGTCACTACCCTCTACCTTACTACCGACACTACCCTCTCCCTCACTACTGTCACTACCCTCTCCCTTACTACCGACACTACCCTCTACCTCACTACCGACACTACCCTCTACCTCACTACCCTCTCCTTCACTACCGTCACTACCCTCTACCTTACTACCGACACTAACCTCTCCCTTACTACCGTCACTACCCTCTTCCTTACTACCGTCACTACCCTCTACCTTACTACCGACACTACCCTCTCCCTTACTACCGTCACTACCCTCTACCTTACTACCGACACTACCCTCTCCCTCACTATCGTCACTACCCTCTACCTTACTACCGTCACCACCCTCTACCATCACTACCCTCTCCCTCACTACCGTCACTACCCTCTACCTCACTACAGTCACTACCCTCTAACTCACTACCCTCTACCTCACTACCGTCACTACCCTCTACCTCACTACCCTCTCCCTCACTAACGTCACTACCCTCTCCCTCACTACCGACACTACCCCCCCATCACTACCCTCTCCCTCACTACCGTCACTACCCACTCCCTCACTATCGTCACTACCCTCTACCTCACGACCGTCACTACCCTCTACCTCACTACTGTCACTACCCTCTACTTCACAACCCTCTACCTCACTGCCGACACTACCCTCTACCTCACTACAGTCACTACCCTCACTAACGTCACTACCCTCTACCTCACTACCGTCACTACCCTCTACCTCACTACCCTCTCCCTCACTAACGTCACTACCCTCTCCCTCACTACCGACACTACCCCCTCCATCACTACCCTCTCCCTCACTACCGTCACTACCCTCTACCTTACTACCGACACTACCCTCTCCCTCACTACTGTCACTACCCTCTATCTCACTGCCGACACTACCCTCTACTTCACAACCCTCTCCCCCACTACCGTCACTACCCTCTACCTCACTACCCTCTCCCTCACTATCGTCACTACCCTCTACCTCACTGCCGACACTACCCTCTACTTCACAACCCTCTCCCTCACTACCGTCACTACCCTCTACCTTACTACCGACACTACCCTCTCCCTTACTACCGTCACTACCCTCTACCTTACTACCGACACTACCCTCTCCCTCACTACCGTCACTACCCTCTACCTTACTACCGACACTACCCTCTACCTCACTACCCTCTCCCTCACTACCGTCACTACCCTCTACCTTACTACCGACACTACCCTCTCCCTCACTACCGTCACTACCCTCTACCTTACTACCGACACTACCCTCTCCCTCACTACTGTCACTACCCTCTACCTCACTACCGACACTACCCTCTACCTCACTACCCTCTCCCTCACTACCGTCACTACCCTCTACCTTACTACCGACACTATCCTCTCCCTTACTACCGTCACTACCCTCTCCCTCACTACCGTCACTACCCTCTACCTTACTACCGACACTACCCTCTCCCTCACTACTGTCACTACCCTCTCCCTTACTACCGACACTACCCTCTACCTCACTACCGTCACTAGCCTCTACCTCACTACCCTCTCCCTCACTATCGTCACTACCCTCTACCTCACCACCCTCTACCTCACTATCGTCACTACCCTCTACCTCACTACCAACACTACCCTCTACCTCACTACCCTCTACCTCACTACCGTCTACCTCACAAGCGTCACTACCCTCTACCTCACCACCCTCTCCCTCACTACCCTCCCTCTCCCTCACTATCGTCACTACCCTCTACCTCACTACCGATACTACCCTCTACCTCACAACCCTCTCCCTCACTATCGTCACTACCCTCTACCTCACTACCGTCACTACCCTCTACCTCACTATCGTCACTACCCTCTACCTCAATACCCTCTTCCTCACTATTTTCACTACCCTCTACCTCACTACCCTCTCCCTCACTATCGTCACTACCCTCTACCTCACTACCCTCTCCCTCACTACCGTCACTACCCTATCCCTCACTACCGTCACTACCCTCTACCTCACTACTGACACTACCCTCTACCTCACTACCCTCTCCCTCACTATAGTCACTACCCTCTAACTCTCTACCTCACTACCCTCTCCCTCACTATAGTCACTACCCTCTACCCCACTACCCTCTTCCTCACTATTGTCACTACCCTCTCCCTCACTACCGACACTACCCTCTACCTCACTACCGTCACTACCCTCTACCTCACTACCCTCTCCCTCACTATCGGCACTACCCTCTACCTCACTACCTTCTCCCTCACTACCGACACTACCCTCTACCTCACTACCCCCTCCCTCACTATCGTCACTACCCTCTACCTCACTACCCTCTCCCTCACTATCGTCACTACCCTATCCCTCACTACCCTCTCTCTCACTATCATCAATACCCTTTACCTCACTACCCTCTCCCTCACTATTGTCACTACCCTCTCCCTCACTACCCTCTCTCTCACTATCATCAATACCCTTTACCTCACTACCCTCTCCCTCACTATCGTCACTACACTCTACCTCACTACCGGCACTACCCTCTCCCTCACTGAACGTTGAGGAATGCAGATGGACTAGGGGAGGGAGGGAGGGCTTGTGTTTTGGTTTTGTGGGTAGAGTCAGGTACAGAGCTCAGTTTTAAGGTTAGCAATCTTCCTCTCCCTCTCTCTCTCTCCCCTCTATTTCTCTCTCCCTCCATCTCTCCCTCTAGGATTCTCTCTGTCCTCAGCTGAAGGGCTATATCTCTTTAATAATGCAGCCAGATATTTCATTCTGTGGATCAATAATGTATTTGATCATGTATTCTTTATTGTCCACGCAGCCTTTACCCCAGGCCTGCTCTGATCCTCTCACAGCCCAGACTTTACTCCCCTGATCACTCCACACACCCTTAATGGGATGGACACACTCATTACTATCAAACAGAAAGAGAGAGAGCCAAGGGAGGGGTAGGAGGAGAAGGGGAATGAGAAGATATACACAAAGTAGAAGATGGAGAGGTTTAAAAGTTAAAAGGGGTTAGGATTTGGGAAAAGTTAAACAAGAGAGCAGGATGGAGTGAGAGAGAGAGAGAGAGAGACACATATATTTCCCTCAGATTACACAGACCCACCAAGAATTTGAAAACAAATCCAATTTTGATAAACTCCCATATCTATTTGGTGAAAAACCACAGTGTGCCATCACAGCAGCAAGATTTGTGACCTGTTGCCACAAGAAAAGGGCAACCAGTTAAGAACAAACAATATTTATTACATCATTACAACACTATATATATATATATATAGAGAGAGAGAGAGAGAGAGAGAGAGAGAGAGAGAGAGAGAGAGAGAGAGAGAGAGAGAGAGAGAGAGAGAGAGAGAGAGAGAGAGAGAGAGAGAGAGAGAGAGAGAGAGAGAGAGAGAGAGAGAGAGAGAGAGAGAGAGAGAGAGAGACCTCCCAAATGGTTAGCAACTTGTAAACATTACCAAATAAATGTAAAATTATAACATGTAATCATGTACAGTGTGTTTCAACCATGCAGCCAAAGTATCTTCCATTCCACTGCTACAGGGATGTGGATGTGTTTCCAAGGTTTTTCCTCCCACCCACACTGTCCTGGCCTGTCCATTACTAATGCATCAGCAACCTCAGCCCAGGGAACCCACCAGGGTTATATTTAAACAACCCAACCTATTGATTCTGACTAGTTCCATTTCTATTAAAACGCAGGTCCATAAATTCTCATTTGCATCGCAGATGGCAACAGGGCTATTGTTGTTTTCATAGCATGCATGGTTGGGCATTAGCACAGGGGCCGTGTGCGTGTGCGTGTGCGTGTGTATGTGGGAGATTTAAAAAATAGCTAAACTAATCTGCCTCAGAATAACGATGGGGTATTGAGCTCGTTTAGTTCTGTTCATACCGGGTTCTCAGGTGGGCTTTGGATGAAATAAAGGTAATGAATTTGTAGTTGATCAGTTAAATGAGCAGAATCAGCATTCACTGGCTTTACTAATGAGGATGTGAGGAGCTGTTGGATATATAGTGCATTTTGTTCAGGAGGAGATTTTACTCCAGCTAGCCTGAACCCAGATCTGTTTGTGCTGTCTTGCCAGCTCCTATGATCATTGTCAGACACAAGACAGAGAGTCTAGACTAGAACCCCAACAGAGCCGTAATTAAAATCTCTTGTTGATGTTTGCCTCATCCAGGGGTTAAGCTACAATCAGCCACCCCAAGTTCAGTCCCATTAGATCCCCATCTCCATTCACATTCCCTTGGCCTGTTTGGTCTGGGTAGAAGTTGCCCACTGGGCACAGATCTAGGATCAGCTTATCCTCTCCAGATGCTGTTTTATTATGTGTGCCATCTTCTCAGATAGCACTCATTTTAAACTACAAATCCCATTATGCAGTCTCAATCACGTCCTACAAAGCCCACGATGCATTCTCAATTACCGACTACAAAGCGCTCTAACAAACTAAATTTACTGTATATGCAGCTGTGTGCTCACTAAGAGCCTGGGGAGAGTACATCCGAGAACAGTCATCCCTCTCTTTCTCTGTCTCTCTCCCTCTCCCCTCTCTCCCTCTCCCTCTCCCCCCTCTCCCTCTCCCTCTCTCTCCCTCCCTCTCCCCATCTCTTTCTCCCCAGTGCTCACTTGTAGTACATAGGCTACACATTAATGCACATACAGACACAGTTTCACACACACACACACACACACACACACACACACACACACACACACACTCACTCACTCACTCACTCACTCACTCACTCACTCACTCACTCACTCATTCACTCACTCTTTCTTTCTTTCTCTCACACACAAACACACTCTCTCAAACACTCTCTTTCACTCTCTCTCCCTTTCTCCCTCGTGCGTGCCTCTGTGCTGAGGGTGCTGTAAAAGTAGGCTAAGTAGTTGTGTGTGAAGAAGGAGGGAGCATCATGTCTCCCTTCTCTCCTCCGCCAGCCTACAACAACTCAGCAGGGGACACTCATTTACTTTATGGAATATTACTTTCTCTCCTTCCGCTCAGTTTCCATGGCAGCTGCTATAAAAATATTATCTTCCCGATATCATTATTCGTTTTTTTCCTCCCAGGAAGAAACATATGGAATGTGATTAGTTTCTTTATTCTGTAAATGTGTCTACCACGATCCGTGTGTATATTCAACATAACTAACGATCCGTGTGTATATTCAACATAACTAACGATCCGTGTGTATATTCAACATAACTAACGATCCGTGTGTATATTCAACATAACTAACGATCCGTGTGTATATTCAACATAACTAACGATCCGTGTGTATATTCAACATAACTAACGATCCGTGTGTATATTCAACATAACTAACGATCCGTGTGTATATTCAACATAACTAACGATCCGTGTGTATATTCAACATAACTAACGATCCGTGTGTATATTCAACATAACTAACGATCCGTGTGTATATTCAACATAACTAACGATCCGTGTGTATATTCAACATAACTAACGATCCGTGTGTATATTCAACATAACTAACGATCCGTGTGTATATTCAACATAACTAACGATCCGTGTGTATATTCAACATAACTAACGATCCGTGTGTATATTCAACATAACTAACGATCCGTGTGTATATTCAACATAACTAACGATCCGTGTGTATATTCAACATAACTAACGATCCGTGTGTATATTCAACATAACTAACGATCCGTGTGTATATTCAACATAACTAACGATCCGTGTGTATATTCAACATAACTAACGATCCGTGTGTATATTCAACATAACTAACGATCCGTGCGTATATTCAACATAACTAACGATCCGTGCGTATATTCAACATAACTAACGATCCGTGTGTATATTCAACATAACTAACGATCCGTGTGTATATTCAACATAACTAACGATCCGTGTGTATATTCAACATAACTAACGATCCGTGTGTATATTCAACATAACTAACGATCCGTGTGTATATTCAACATAACTAACGATCCGTGTGTATATTCAACATAACTAACGATCCGTGTGTATATTCAACATAACTAACGATCCGTGTGTATATTCAACATAACTAACGATCCGTGTGTATATTCAACATAACTAACGATCCGTGTGTATATTCAACATAACTAACGATCCGTGTGTATATTCAACATAACTAACGATCCGTGTGTATATTCAACATAACTAACGATCCGTGTGTATATTCAACATAACTAACGATCCGTGTGTATATTCAACATAACTAACGATCCGTGTGTATATTCAACATAACTAACGATCCGTGTGTATATTCAACATAACTAACGATCCGTGTGTATATTCAACATAACTAACGATCCGTGTGTATATTCAACATAACTAACGATCCGTGTGTATATTCAACATAACTAACGATCCGTGTGTATATTCAACATAACTAACGATCCGTGTGTATATTCAACATAACTAACGATCCGTGTGTATATTCAACATAACTAACGATCCGTGTGTATATTCAACATAACTAACGATCCGTGTGTATATTCAACATAACTAACGATCCGTGTGTATATTCAACATAACTAACGATCCGTGTGTATATTCAACATAACTAACGATCCGTGTGTATATTCAACATAACTAACGATCCGTGCGTATATTCAACATAACTAACGATCCGTGCGTATATTCAACATAACTAACGATCCGTGCGTATATTCAACATAACTAACGATCCGTGCGTATATTCAACATAACTAACGATCCGTGTGTATATTCAACATAACTAACGATCCGTGTGTATATTCAACATAACTAACGATCCGTGTGTATATTCAACATAACTAACGATCCGTGTGTATATTCAACATAACTAACGATCCGTGTGTATATTCAACATAACTAACGATCCGTGTGTATATTCAACATAACTAACGATCCGTGTGTATATTCAACATAACTAACGATCCGTGTGTATATTCAACATAACTAACGATCCGTGTGTATATTCAACATAACTAACGATCCGTGTGTATATTCAACATAACTAACGATCCGTGTGTATATTCAACATAACTAACGATCCGTGTGTATATTCAACATAACTAACGATCCGTGTGTATATTCAACATAACTAACGATCCGTGTGTATATTCAACATAACTAACGATCCGTGTGTATATTCAACATAACTAACGATCCGTGTGTATATTCAACATAACTAACGATCCGTGTGTATATTCAACATAACTAACGATCCGTGTGTATATTCAACATAACTAACGATCCGTGTGTATATTCAACATAACTAACGATCCGTGTGTATATTCAACATAACTAACGATCCGTGTGTATATTCAACATAACTAACGATCCGTGTGTATATTCAACATAACTAACGATCCGTGTGTATATTCAACATAACTAACGATCCGTGTGTATATTCAACATAACTAACGATCCGTGTGTATATTCAACATAACTAACGATCCGTGTGTATATTCAACATAACTAACGATCCGTGTGTATATTCAACATAACTAACGATCCGTGTGTATATTCAACATAACTAACGATCCGTGTGTATATTCAACATAACTAACGATCCGTGTGTATATTCAACATAACTAACGATCCGTGTGTATATTCAACATAACTAACGATCCGTGTGTATATTCAACATAACTAACGATCCGTGTGTATATTCAACATAACTAACGATCCGTGTGTATATTCAACATAACTAACGATCCGTGTGTATATTCAACATAACTAACGATCCGTGTGTATATTCAACATAACTAACGATCCGTGTGTATATTCAACATAACTAACGATCCGTGTGTATATTCAACATAACTAACGATCCGTGTGTATATTCAACATAACTAACGATCCGTGTGTATATTCAACATAACTAACGATCCGTGTGTATATTCAACATAACTAACGATCCGTGTGTATATTCAACATAACTAACGATCCGTGTGTATATTCAACATAACTAACGATCCGTGTGTATATTCAACATAACTAACGATCCGTGTGTATATTCAACATAACTAACGATCCGTGTGTATATTCAACATAACTAACGATCCGTGTGTATATTCAACATAACTAACGATCCGTGCGTATATTCAACATAACTAACGATCCGTGCGTATATTCAACATAACTAACGATCCGTGCGTATATTCAACATAACTAACGATCCGTGCGTATATTCAACATAACTAACGATCCGTGCGTATATTCAACATAACTAACGATCCGTGCGTATATTCAACATAACTAACGATCCGTGCGTATATTCAACATAACTAACGATCCGTGTGTATATTCAACATAACTAACGATCCGTGTGTATATTCAACATAACTAACGATCCGTGTGTATATTCAACATAACTAACGATCCGTGTGTATATTCAACATAACTAACGATCCGTGTGTATATTCAACATAACTAACGATCCGTGTGTATATTCAACATAACTAACGATCCGTGTGTATATTCAACATAACTAACGATCCGTGTGTATATTCAACATAACTAACGATCCGTGTGTATATTCAACATAACTAACGATCCGTGTGTATATTCAACATAACTAACGATCCGTGTGTATATTCAACATAACTAACGATCCGTGTGTATATTCAACATAACTAACGATCCGTGTGTATATTCAACATAACTAACGATCCGTGTGTATATTCAACATAACTAACGATCCGTGTGTATATTCAACATAACTAACGATCCGTGTGTATATTCAACATAACTAACGATCCGTGTGTATATTCAACATAACTAACGATCCGTGTGTATATTCAACATAACTAACGATCCGTGTGTATATTCAACATAACTAACGATCCGTGTGTATATTCAACATAACTAACGATCCGTGTGTATATTCAACATAACTAACGATCCGTGTGTATATTCAACATAACTAACGATCCGTGTGTATATTCAACATAACTAACGATCCGTGTGTATATTCAACATAACTAACGATCCGTGTGTATATTCAACATAACTAACGATCCGTGTGTATATTCAACATAACTAACGATCCGTGTGTATATTCAACATAACTAACGATCCGTGCGTATATTCAACATAACTAACGATCCGTGCGTATATTCAACATAACTAACGATCCGTGCGTATATTCAACATAACTAACGATCCGTGCGTATATTCAACATAACTAACGATCCGTGCGTATATTCAACATAACTAACGATCCGTGCGTATATTCAACATAACTAACGATCCGTGCGTATATTCAACATAACTAACGATCCGTGCGTATATTCAACATAACTAACGATCCGTGCGTATATTCAACATAACTAACGATCCGTGTGTATATTCAACATAACTAACGATCCGTGTGTATATTCAACATAACTAACGATCCGTGTGTATATTCAACATAACTAACGATCCGTGTGTATATTCAACATAACTAACGATCCGTGTGTATATTCAACATAACTAACGATCCGTGTGTATATTCAACATAACTAACGATCCGTGTGTATATTCAACATAACTAACGATCCGTGTGTATATTCAACATAACTAACGATCCGTGTGTATATTCAACATAACTAACGATCCGTGTGTATATTCAACATAACTAACGATCCGTGTGTATATTCAACATAACTAACGATCCGTGTGTATATTCAACATAACTAACGATCCGTGTGTATATTCAACATAACTAACGATCCGTGTGTATATTCAACATAACTAACGATCCGTGTGTATATTCAACATAACTAACGATCCGTGTGTATATTCAACATAACTAACGATCCGTGTGTATATTCAACATAACTAACGATCCGTGTGTATATTCAACATAACTAACGATCCGTGTGTATATTCAACATAACTAACGATCCGTGTGTATATTCAACATAACTAACGATCCGTGTGTATATTCAACATAACTAACGATCCGTGTGTATATTCAACATAACTAACGATCCGTGTGTATATTCAACATAACTAACGATCCGTGTGTATATTCAACATAACTAACGATCCGTGTGTATATTCAACATAACTAACGATCCGTGTGTATATTCAACATAACTAACGATCCGTGTGTATATTCAACATAACTAACGATCCGTGTGTATATTCAACATAACTAACGATCCGTGTGTATATTCAACATAACTAACGATCCGTGTGTATATTCAACATAACTAACGATCCGTGTGTATATTCAACATAACTAACGATCCGTGTGTATATTCAACATAACTAACGATCCGTGTGTATATTCAACATAACTAACGATCCGTGTGTATATTCAACATAACTAACGATCCGTGTGTATATTCAACATAACTAACGATCCGTGTGTATATTCAACATAACTAACGATCCGTGTGTATATTCAACATAACTAACGATCCGTGTGTATATTCAACATAACTAACGATCCGTGTGTATATTCAACATAACTAACGATCCGTGTGTATATTCAACATAACTAACGATCCGTGTGTATATTCAACATAACTAACGATCCGTGTGTATATTCAACATAACTAACGATCCGTGTGTATATTCAACATAACTAACGATCCGTGTGTATATTCAACATAACTAACGATCCGTGTGTATATTCAACATAACTAACGATCCGTGTGTATATTCAACATAACTAACGATCCGTGTGTATATTCAACATAACTAACGATCCGTGTGTATATTCAACATAACTAACGATCCGTGTGTATATTCAACATAACTAACGATCCGTGTGTATATTCAACATAACTAACGATCCGTGTGTATATTCAACATAACTAACGATCCGTGTGTATATTCAACATAACTAACGATCCGTGCATATATTTAACATATGAACTGTGAATATCTTAAAATATTTCACAAATTAAACCATAAGTCACAAATAAATCTATGATCTGAAAATAGATTCAATATAGCTCCCAAATAAAACTGCAATTTTAACAAATGTTCAGAAATCCCTAACATTTACAACTGTGGAATATGCATTTGTGCATTCAAAAAGTGCTTGTGGGTGTATATTCTGTGTTTACACAATTTCTAGAACTGTTTTTCGCCTGGTGATGTATTGCGATCCACAAATGTGGCTTCAGATGAGAATTAGAATATTTCCATTCATTGGGAATATCTTTGTGTTACGTGACACGCAGAGTGATGACATGATGATCATCAAGGAAGTAATGATGTCCAGGTGTGCGTAATGATGGGAAGCAGGTGAGCGTAATCATGGTTGCCAGGACCGGTGGTTAGTAGACCGGTGACATCGAACGGCATGACAAGACGTTCATGAAATGTGAGTCTAACATTTATTTATTTAACAAATTATGTTCACATTTTAATTAATGACTTTCATACAAATGCTAAATTTGACCATTGGGGCATGCAACCTTGAGTGTGTGCTTTCGCCCACTTCCCAAGCTAGCTAACTAGCTAACGTAAGGCGATCTTGTCACCTGAATTTCTAAAGTTTTATCAGATAATGTTCCAATTTCTTACCGCCACACCAGTTGAGAGAGTGACATGTCCTGTCAAAGACTCAATTTCCCTGCCTGAAAGAAAACAGATTGAAACATTTCTCATTAGCTTGCTAGCCAGATCACCAATTAAGGATTTTAAAACTGAGCGGTTCTTCATAATTGACACCTGTCTGAATTAACAATTACCTAGTAAGTTTAACTTTGGTTGTTAGTCTCAACAGCTGATGAGATCGCCTGCTAGCTATTGGTAGATTCCAACGCTAGCTAGTGGGCTGATGTCGAAAGCACACACTTAGAGTTGCATTCCTCAAAGGTCGAATTTAACATTCATATGAAAGTAATTTGTTGAACATGATTTGTTGAATAAATCAACGTTATGCTCACATTTCATGAACTTGTTCTTTCTACTTCTAGCTAGAAAGCGTTCTCCCAAGAAGGACGCAGCCACGATTTCATCACTCGGCGCGTCACATGACACAGATTATCCCAATGAATGGAGATAGCCGACTCTCATCTAAAGTCACATTTGTGGATTGTAATACATCAACATGCAGAAAAAAACTCTCGAAATTCTGTAAGCACAGAACACAGATCCACAAGAACTTTTTGAATGCTCAAATGCACATTCCACAGTTGTAAATGTTAGGTATTTCTGAACATTTGCTCACAAATCCTTCTACATTTGTTCAAATGGTAGTTTTATTTCTGAGCTATGTTGAATATATTTACAGATCATAGATAAATTTTTTGACTTATGGTGAATAACATAGCATTCCTGTACTTCCAGTGCTTCACAGTAAATATACTCCTGTACAGTAACACATTCATTTTATGTTTTATCACCCAGCCCGTGCTTACAGCACATTGCAAACTCAATACTTTCTGTAGGCTCTGCAGTCCTCATCTCATTCAAGACACAGCAAACCGAGTCAATCACCCAACCAATGTTTTTCCCTGTCAGCCCTGGGATTGGAAAAGGCAACTCTCCGGTTACTGGCTGGTCTCTCTAACCTCGAGACTGACTGTCTCTCTAACCTCGAGACTGACTGTCTCTCTACTGTCTCTCTAACCTCGAGACTGACTGTCTCTCTAACCTCGAGACTGACTGTCTCTCTAACCTCGAGACTGACTGTCTCTCTAACCTCGAGGCTGACTGTCTCTCTAACCTCGCGACTGACTGTCTCTCTAACCTCGAGGCTGACTGTCTCTCTAACCTCGCGACTGACTGTCTCTCTAACCTCGCGACTGACTGTCTCTCTAACCTCGAGACTGACTGTCTCTCTAACCTCGAGACTGACTGTCTCTCTAACCTCGAGGCTGACTGTCTCTCTAACCTCGCGACTGACTGTCTCTCTAACCTCGCGACTGACTGTCTCTCTAACCTCGCGACTGACTGTCTCTCTAACCTCGCGACTGACTGTCTCTCTAACCTCGCGACTGACTGTCTCTCTAACCTCGAGACTGACTGTCTCTCTAACCTCGAGACTTTTATGAAGTGAGGAGACATGGACATCGTAGTTAATAGGAAACATGAATGACTTTGTCTGGCTTTCAACGCAGTATTTATCAACTCTGTCATGTTGCACCCTCCTACGGAGGGGGACATGTGACTACTCCCACAGAGACTACCATCCACTCCATTAATGATTGTTTTCTCTTGTCTTGCAGGGTGGTCCGGGAGCACCTGGGGGAACAGGAAGTGGCCATCTCCTTGATGATCCACTCGGTGGAAGAGGGGGACCTGGGGAACTACTCCTGCTATGTGGAGAATGGCAACGGGAGACGGCAGGCCACCATCCAACTCTCCAGAAGGGGTAAGGGTTCTTTCAAATCAAATCAAATTGTATTTGTCACATGTGCCGAATACAACAGGTGTGGACCTTACAGTGAAATGCTTACTGACAAGCCCTTAACCAACCATGCAGTTTTAAGAATATATATTCTTTTAAATATAACAAATAATTAAAGAGAAACAATAAAATAACAGTAGCGAGGCTATATACAGGGGGTACCGGTACAGAGTCAATGTGCGTGGACACAGATTAGTCGAGGTAATTGAGGTAATATGTACATGTAGGTAGAGGTAAAGTGACTATGCATGGATAATAAACAGAGTAGCAGCAGCGTAAAAATGGGGGGGGGACAATGCACCCATAGCACACAACCATACCCCACAATACATTCTCCTGAAAGGATAAGGGCTCTCTCACAACCATACCCCACAATACACTCTCCTGAAGGGATAAGGGCTCTCTCACAACCATACCCCATAATACACTCTCCTGAAGGGATAAGGGCTCTCTCACAACCATACCCCATAATACACTCTCCTGAAGGGATAAGGGCTCTCTCACAACCATACCCCATAATACACTCTCCTGAAGGGATAAGGGCTCTCTCTCACAACCATTCCCCATAATACAATCTCCTGAAGGGATAAGGGCTCTCTCTCACAACCATACCCCATAATACACTCTCCTGAAGGGATAAGGGCTCTCTCACAACCATACCCCATAATACACTCTCCTGAAGGGGTATGGGCTCTCTCTCACAACCATACCCCACAATACAATCTCCTGAAGGGATAAGGGCTCTCTCACAACCATACCCCACAATACAATCTCCTGAAGGGATAAGGGCTCTCTCTCACAACCATACCCCACAATACATTCTCCTGAAAGGATAAGGGCTCTCTCACAACCATACCCCACAATACACTCTCCTGAAGGGATAAGGGCTCTCTCACAACCATACCCCATAATACACTCTCCTGAAGGGATAAGGGCTCTCTCACAACCATACCCCATAATACACTCTCCTGAAGGGATAAGGGCTCTCTCACAACCATACCCCATAATACACTCTCCTGAAGGGATAAGGGCTCTCTCTCACAACCATTCCCCATAATACAATCTCCTGAAGGGATAAGGGCTCTCTCTCACAACCATACCCCATAATACACTCTCCTGAAGGGATAAGGGCTCTCTCACAACCATACCCCATAATACACTCTCCTGAAGGGGTATGGGCTCTCTCTCACAACCATACCCCACAATACAATCTCCTGAAGGGATAAGGGCTCTCTCACAACCATACCCCACAATACAATCTCCTGAAGGGATAAGGGCTCTCTCTCACAACCATACCCCATAATACAATCTCCTGAAGGGATAAGGGCTCTCTCTCACAACCATACCCCATAATACAATCTCCTGAAGGGATAAGGGATCTCTCTCACAACCATACCCCATAATACACTCTCCTGAAGGGATAAGGGCTCTCTCACAACCATACCCCACAATACACTCTCCTGATGGGGTATGGTCTCTCTCACAACCATACCCCACAATACACTCTCCTGAAGGGATAAGGGCTCTCTCTCACAACCATACCCCACAATACACTCTCCTGAAGGGATAAGGGCTCTCTCACAAACATACCCCATAATACACTCTCCTGAAGGGATAAGGGCTCTCTCACAACCATACCCCATAATACACTCTCCTGAAGGGATAAGGGCTCTCTCTCACAACCATACCCCATAATACACTCTCCTGAAGGGATAAGGGCTCTCTCTCACAACCATACCCCATAATACAATCTCCTGAAGGGATAAGGGCTCTCTCTCACAACCATACCCCATAATACACTCTCCTGAAGGGATAAGGGCTCTCTCACAACCATACCCCATAATACACTCTCCTGAAGGGATAAGGGCTCTCTCTCACAACCATACCCCATAATACACTCTCCTGAAGGGATAAGGGCTCTCTCTCACAACCATACCCCATAATACAATCTCCTGAAGGGATAAGGGCTCTCTCACAACCATACCCCATAATACACTCTCCTGAAGGGATAAGGGCTCTCTCTCACAACCATACCCCACAATACACTCTCCTGAAGGGATAAGGGCTCTCTCACAACCATACCCCATAATACACTCTCCTGAAGGGATAAGGGCTCTCTCACAACCATACCCCATAATACAATCTCCTGAAGGGATAAGGGCTCTCTCTCACAACCATACCCCATAATACAATCTCCTGAAGGGATAAGGGCTCTCTCACAACCATACCCCATAATACACTCTCCTGAAGGGATAAGGGCTCTCTCTCACAACCATACCCCATAATACAATCTCCTGAAGGGATAAGGGCTCTCTCACAACCATACCCCATAATACACTCTCCTGAAGGGATAAGGGCTCTCTCACAACCATACCCCATAATACACTCTCCTGAAGGGATAAGGGCTCTCTCACAACCATACCCCATAATACAATCTCCTGAAGGGATAAGGGCTCTCTCTCACAACCATACCCCATAATACAATCTCCTGAAGGGATAAGGGCTCTCTCACAACCATACCCCATAATACACTCTCCTGAAGGGATAAGGGCTCTCTCACAACCATACCCCATAATACAATCTCCTGAAGGGATAAGGGCTCTCTCACAACCATACCCCACAATACACTCTCCTGAAGGGATAAGGGCTCTCTCACAACCATACCCCATAATACACTCTCCTGAAGGGATAAGGGCTCTCTCACAACCATACCCCACAATACACTCTCCTGAAGGGATAAGGGCTCTCTCACAACCATACCCCACAATACACTCTCCTGAAGGGATAAGGGCTCTCTCACAACCATACCCCACAATACACTCTCCTGAAGGGATAAGGGCTCTCTCACAACCATACCCCACAATACAATCTCCTGAAGGGGTATGGTCTCTCTCTTTCTCTCACACCCATACCTCTTAGTAATTGATCTGATGATTTTATAACCCAGGCAGCATAAACGTCTCTCCGGTCCCTCTCTCTCTCTTTCTACATCTCTCCATCCATACCCCCTTCCAATATTCCTCCTCTCCATCTTCAGTCTTCTCACCCACCAGTCTGTGTTAGGTTCAGAGCTCGTTTGTGTTTGTCACCATAGCGATGTGTGTTTGCGCTCCATTTCATTCAACTGTCTCTTTTGTTGTTGTTTTTCTTACATTCGTCCATTATTCTTAGTTCTCTGGCATGACTTGTGCTCGGCTGTCTTTATGTGGTGGTTGTCACTTTAGCCAATAGAGTAGATGTGATGGTTATTTAAGCAGCCAACAGCTCCTCTTCTTTTCCCAACAGATGAGTGTTTGGTTATTCTCATGGTTTCCTCCCAGGATGCAGAGGGAGGAGGGAGGGAGGGAGGGAAGGCTCTCTCTGAGGAAGGAAGGAGGGAGGAAAGAGGGAAAGAGAGAGCGAGAGAGGGATGAGTAGAACGAGTGTCAAGGAAATGGAGAGAAGTTGGTATAAGGATGAAGGTTATACACTTTGTGTCATGGCTCACCTAGACAATGAACCCAAATTTAGATCATCACATCCCCGTCTCCCTCTCTTTTCCTCAAGGCATCATAATCCCCCTATCTCTTCCATGTGGATGTGCTGCACAGCTCAGAGCAGAGCAGGGTAGAACAGAGCAGAGCAGGGTAGAACAGAGCAGAGCAGGGTAGGACAGAGCAGAGCAGGGTAGAACAGAGCAGAGCAGGATAGAACAGAGCAGAGCAGGGTAGAACAGAGCAGAGCAGGGTAGAACAGAGCAGAGCAGGGTAGAACAGAGCAGAGCAGGGTAGAACAGAGCAGAGCAGGGTAGGACAGAGCAGAGCAGGGTAGGACAGAGCAGAGCAGGGTAGGACAGAGCAGAGCAGGGTAGGACAGAGCAGAGCAAGGTAGAACAGAGCAGAGCAGGGTAGAACAGAGCAGGGTAGAACAGAGCAGGGTAGAACAGAGCAGGGTAGACTAGAGCAGGGTAGACTAGAGCAGGGTAGAACAGAGCAGAGCAGGGTAGAACAGAGCAGGGTAGAACAGAGCAGGGTAGAGCAGAGCAGGGTAGAACAGAGCAGGGTAGAGAAGAGAAGAGCAGGGTAGGTTAGAGCAGAACACAACATAGCAGGGTAGGATAGAGCAGGGTAGACAGAGCAGAACAAAACATAGCAGGGTATAACAGACCAGAGCTGGGTAGAGCAGAACAGAGCAGAGTAGGGTAGGACAGAGCAGAACAGACAAAGCAGAACAGAGCAGGGTAGAACAGAACAGAGCAGACCAGGGTATAACTCAGCAGAACAGAGCAGGGTATAACAGAACAGAACAGAGCAGATCTGAGCAGCGTAGACCACAGCAGAACAGAGCAGAGCAGGGTAGAGAAGAGCAGGGTAGGTTAGAGCAGAACAAAACAGAGCAGGGTAGGATAGAGCAGGGTAGGCAGAGCAGAACAAAACATAGCAGGGTATAACAGACCAGAGCTGGGTAGAGCAGGACAGAGCAGAGTAGGGTAGGACAGAGCAGGGTAGAGCAGAGCAGAGCAGAACAGAGCAGGGCACAACAGAGCAGGGCACAACAGAGCAGGGCACAACAGAGCAGGGCAGAACAGAGCAGGGCAGAACAGAGTAGAGCAGGGTAGAACAGAGCAGAGCAGGGTAGAATGGAGCATAGCAGGGTAGAACATGGTAGAGCAGAGCAGGGTAGAACAGGGTAAACATGAGCAGGGTAGAACAGAGCCGAACAGGGTAGAACACAGCAGAGTAGAACAGGGTAGAACACAGCAAAGCAGAACATGGTAGAACATAGCAGAGCAGGGTAGAACAGAGTAGACATTAGCAGGGTAGATATGAGCAGTGTAGAACAGAGCAGAGCAGGGTAGAACAGAGCAGAACAGGGTAGAACAGGGTAGAGCAGAGCAGGCTGGAACAGGGTAGACATGAGCAGGGTAGACATGAGCATAGCAGGGTAAAACAGAGCAGAACAGGGTAGAACAGGGTAGACATGAGCAGGGTATAACAGAGCAGAGCAGGGTAGAACAGGGCAGAGCAGGGTAGAACAGGGTAGACATGAGCAGGGTATAACAGAGCATAGCAGGGTAGGAAAGAGCAGAACAGGGTATAACACAGCAGAGCAGGGTAGAACAGAGCAGAGTGGGGTAGAACAGGGTAGAACAGAGCAGAGCAGGGTAGAACAGGGTAGACATGAGCAGGGTATAACAGAGCATAGCAGGGTAGTAAAGAGCAGAACAGGGTAGAACACAGCAGAGCAGGGTAGAACGCAGCAGAGCAGGGTAGAACAGGGTAGAACAGAGCAGAGCAGGGTAGAACAGGGTAGACATGAGCAGGGTATAACAGAGCAGAGCAGGGTAGAGAAGAGCAGAACAGGGTAGACAACAGCAGAGCAGGGTAGAACAGAGCAGAGCAGGGTAGAGAAGAGCAGAACAGGGTAGAAGGGAGCAGAGCAGGGTAGAACAGAGCAGAGCGGGGTAGAACAGGGTAGAACAGAGCAGAGCAGGGTAGAACAGGGTAGACATGAGCAGGGTATAACAGAGCAGAGCAGGGTAGAAAAGAGCAGAACAGGGTAGACAACAGCAGAGCAGGGTAGAAGGGAGCAGAGCAGGGTAGAACAGAGCAGAGCAGGGTAGAACAGGGTAGACATGAGCAGGGTATAACAGAGCAGAGCAGGGTATAACAGAGCAGAGCAGGGTAGAGAAGAGCAGAACAGGGTAGACAACAGAAGAGCAGGGTAGAACAGAGCAGAGCGGGGTAGAACAGGGTAGACATGAGCAGGGTATAACAGAGCAGAGCAGGGTAGAAAAGAGCAGAACAGGGTAGACAACAGCAGAGCAGGGTAGAACAGAGCAGAGCAGGGTAGTACAGGGTAGACATGAGCAGGGTATAACAGAGCAGAGCAGGGTAGAAAAGAGCAGAACAGGGTAGACAACAGCAGAGCAGGGTAGAACAGAGCAGAGCATAGAGACCAGGGATGACTATTACTCTGCAGTCTGATGTCTTCTTATTGCAGCACATGCAAACAGCTGTGTACTACCATGCACATACATATACGTACATCAAATAATTATGGTGTTGGGAAACATTATTGACTGACTCAATAGTTTTAATGACATGGTCTTTCTTTCGCTCTCTCTTTCTCTCCCCTCTGCTTTCTTTCTCCCCTTCTCTTCCTCTCTCTGTCTCCCTGTCTCTCTCTCTCAGCAGAGCTGATGTACACGGTAGAGTTGGCAGGTGGTTTGGGCGCCATTCTGCTGCTGCTGCTCTTCCTCATCTCTCTGTATAAGTGTTATAAGATTGAGCTCATGCTCTTCTACAGGAGACACTTCGGCAGCGACGACCTGGATGGAGGTAAGGGCTCAGAGCGTCAGACCAATAGGTGGCTGTTGTGTCTGTTTGATTCTCTCTCTCTCTCTCTATCTCTCTATCCTCTCAATTTCTCTCTCCCTTTCTCTTTCTTTCTTTCTCTCTCTCTCATTCTCTCTCTCTCTCTCTCTCTCTCCCTTTCTCTTTCTTTCTTTCTCTCTCTCTCATTCTCTCTCTCTCTCTTTCTCTCAATTCAATTCAATTCAAGGTTTTTTTTTGGCATGGGAAACATATGTTAACATTGCCAAAACAAGTGAAGTAGATAATATATAAAACTAAATTAAACAATAAAAATGAACTGTAAACATTACACTCACAGAAGTTCCAAAAGAATAAAGACATTACAAATGTCATATTATGTATATATACAGTGTTGTAACAATGTACAAATGGTTAAAGTACAAAAGAGAAAATAAATAAGCATAAATATGGGTTGTATTTACAATGGTGTTTGTTCTTCACTGGTTGACCTTTTCTTGTGGCAACAGGTCACATCTTGCTGCTGTGATGGCACACTGGTATACCCAGTAGATATAGGAGTTTATCAAAATCGGGTTTGTTTTCAAATTCTTTGTGGATCTGTAATCTGAGGGAAATATGTGTCTCTAATATGGTCATACATTGGGCAGGAGGTTAGGAAGTGCAGCTCAGTTTATACTCAGTTTACAGTTTACACATTTTGTGAGCAGTGTGCACATAGCCTGTCTTCTGTTGAGAGCCAGGTCTGCCTACGGCGGCCTTTCTCAATAGCAAGGCTATGCTCACTGAGTCTGTATATGCAGTGCCTTGCAAAAGTATTCACCCCCTTGGCATTTTTCCTATTTTGTTGCATTACAACCTGTAATTTAAATTGATTTTTATTTGTATTTCATGTAATGGAAACACACAAAATAGTCCAAATTGGTGAAGTGAAATGAAAAAGGTTGTTTAAAAGAATTTAAAATAATTCTAAAAACAAGAAAACGGAAAAGTGGTGTGTGCATATGTATTCACCCCCTTTGCTATGAAGCCCCTAAATAAGATCTGTTGCAAACAATTACCTTCAGAAGTCACATAATTAGTTAAATAAAGTTCACCTGTCTGCAATCTAAGTGTCACATAATCTGTCACATGATCTCAGTATATATACACCTGTTCTGAAAGGCCCCAGAGTCTGCAATACCATTAAGCAAGGGGATCCACCAAGCATGAAGCACTATGAAGACCAAGGAGCTCTCCAAACAGGTCAGGGACAAAGTTGTGGAGAAGTACAGATCAGGGTTGGGTTATAAAAAAATATCAGAAACTTTGAACATCCCACGGAGCACCATTAAAATCCATTATTAAAAATGTTTAAGAATATGGCACCACAACAAACCAGCCAAGAGAGGGCCGCCCACCAAAACTCACGGACCAGGCAAGGAGGGCATTAATCAGAGAGGCAACAGAGACCAAAGATAACCCTGAAGGATCGATCTGCAAAGCTCCACAGCGGAGATTGGAGTGTCTGTCCATAGGACCACTTTAAGCCGTACACTCTACAGAGCTGGGCTTTATGGAAGAGTGGCCAGAAAAGAAATAAGCAAACGTGTTTGGTGTTCGCCAAAAGGCATGTGGGAGACTCCTTAAACATATGGAAGAAGGTACTCTGGTCAGATGAGACTAAAAATGAGCTTTTTGGCCATCAAGGATAACGCTATGTCTGGCGCAAACCCAACACCTCTCATCACCCCGAGAATACCATCCCCGCATGGTGGTGGCAGCATCATGCTGTGGGGATGTTTTTCATCGGCAGGGATTGGGAAACTGGTCAGAATTGAAGGAATGATCCATGGCGCTAAATACAGGGAAATTCTTGAGGGAAACCCGTTTCACTCTTCCAGAGATTTGAGACTGGGATGGAGGTTCACCTTCCAGCAAGACAATGACCCTAAGCATACTGCTAAAGCAACACTTGTGGTAGGCATGTTGTGTAAATCAAATGATACAAACCTCCCAAAAATCAATTTTAATTCCAGGTTGTAAGGCAACAAAATGGGAAAAATGCCAAGGGGCGAATAATTTCGCAAGCCACTGTAGTCAAAGCTTTCCTTAAGTTTGGGTCAGTCACGGTGGTCAGGTTTCTGTTGCTGTGTACTCTCTGTTTAGGGCCAAATAGAATTCTAGTTTGCTCTGTTTTCTTGTTAATTCTTTCCAATGTGTCAAGTAATTATCTTTTTGTTTTCTCATGATTTGGTTGGGTCTAATTGTGTTTCTGTCCTGGGGCTCTGTGGGGTCTGTTTGTGTTTGTGAACAGAGACCCAGGACCAGCTTGCTTAGGGGACTTCTCCAGGTTCATCTCTCTGTAGGTGATGGCTTTGTTATGAAAGGTTTGGGAATCGCTTCCTTTTAGGTGGTTGTAGAATTTAACGTATTTTTTCTGGATTTTGATAATAAGTGGGTATCGGCCTAATTCTGCTCTGCATGCATTATTTGGTGTTCTACGTTGTACATGGAGGATATTTTAGCAGCATTCTGCATGCAGTCTCAATTTGGTGTTTGTGCCATTTTGTGAATTCTTGGTTGGTGAGCGGACCCCAGACCTCACAACCATAAAGGGAAATTGGTTTTATAACTGATTAAAGTAGCCAACTCCTAATTGGTATGTCGAATTCTATGTTCCTTTTGATGGCATAGAATGCCCTTCTTGCCTTTGTGGAAGCTTTGTGGAAGTTACCTGTGGCGCTGATGTTTAGGCCAAGGTATGTATAGTTTTTTGTTTGCTCTAGGGCAACAGTGTATAGATGGAATTTGTATTTGTGGTCCTGGCGACTGAACCTTTTTTTGGGATCTTACTGAGATTTACTGTCAGGGCCCAGGTCTGGCAATATCTGTGCAGAAGATCTAGGTGCTGCTGTAGGCCCTCCTTGGTTGGTGACAGAAGCACCAGATCATCAGCAAACAGCAGACATTTGACTTCAGATTCTAGTAGGGTGAGACCGGGTGCTACATACTTTTATAGTGCCCTCGCCAATTTGTTGATATATATGTTGAAGAGGGTGGGGCTTAAGCTGCATCCCTGTCTTACCCCATAGCCTTGTGGGAAGAAATGTGTATTTTTTGCCTATTTTAACCGCACACTTGTTGTTTGTGTGCATGGATTTTATAATGTCGTATGTTTTTCCCCCAACACCACTTTCCATCAATTTGTATAGCAGACCCTCATGCCAAATTGAGTTGAAGGCTTTTTTGAAATCAACAAAGCATGAGAATACTTTGTATTGGTTTGTTTGTTTGTCAATTAGGGTGTGCAGGGTGAATACGTGGTCTGTCGTACAATAATTTGGTAAAAAACAATTTGACATTTGCTCAGTACATTGTTTTCACTGAGGAAATGTATGAGTCTGCTGTTAATGATGGTTGCTGTTTGACGCATATCCCACAGTAGTTATTGGGGTCAAATTTGTCTCCACTTTTGTGGATTGGGGTGATCAGTCCTTGGTTCCAAATATTGGGGAAGAATCCAGAGCTAAGGATGATGTTAAAGAGTTTGATGAAGTGCTCTTTATGCCAAAGGCAGATGACCTCAGGCCTTGGATATTCCAGGACGAGATAGTGAAGACTTTGTGTTCCATAAAGTGTCCAATGTTGTTGGTCGTGTGGTTCAAGCCTTTGGCTTCAAACCAAACCACACCTCTCTCTCCGGATTTCATAATATCCTTTATCAACTAGTCTGCGTCGATGCTTTGAAGGTTGTTGAATGGGTTGTTTCTATGAAAGCCATTTCTGGTCAGAGCCTGCAGCAATAACAGTCTCCCAGGTACACACACACACACACACACAAGTCACGTACATGAACACACACACAAACTCCTCACTGACAGCCAGCCCATTGTCTCCAGTAAAAACCCAGTGAGTGAGGTGTGTGTGCGCTTGCATTCCTGTGTGTGTCTGTAGGTCACTAGGGATGCATGGGTAAGAGGGGAGGCAGATTTTCAATTTGTTCTCCATTAAGAGAGGGATCAGTCTCAATATATCATGGTATGATGTCCACCCTCCCCTGTGGACCAGCAGAGAACTGCTGTCTGCTTTGGGACGGGGAGGCTGGGACTAGGCCAACTCCCTCCCTACCCAAATCAAAGGAAAAAGTCTACCAACAAACTGAAGTTGGAGACTTTTAGTTTCTCCTCCCAGATACAGTTAGTTCTGTCCTAGTTTGGGCTAGTTTGGGTGTGTTTTCATACAGTGTTTTTTATATTCACACTTTGATTGGTTGTTTTCTGCGTTCTATACTAGAATTCTACATTGAAGTAGAGTCGTGGCCACTTGTGATATTGTCAGTTAGAATTGATTTGGATGGACGGAACGCAGTGTTAAATCCAACCATTCTAGCCATGTAATTTAACTATCAGTGGTTGGTTGAGATGTTGAAGTTGTTATTTGATGCAGGCTGTCTGGCCCCTCTAGGGAGCCTGAAAACCTCTCTCCTGCCTCAAAGAGTGTCTATATAATATAATTCTCTCTCACTTTCACATAATAAAGATTGTCATTTTTTTGTGTCTGTTCATGCCTGCATTCATATCCCTGAGTGTGCATATGCTTCACCAGACCTTTTCTGTGTGCTGTCTGTCTTTCTGTGTTTCTGGCAGATAATAAGGACTATGATGCATATCTGTCCTACACTAAAGTAGACCCTGACCAGTGGAGTCAGGAGACCAAGGAGGAGGAGCGTTTTGCCCTGGAGATCCTCCCTGACGTCTTAGAGAAACACTACGGGTACAAACTCTTCATCCCAGACAGAGACCTCATCCCTACAGGAAGTAAGTGGTGTAAGTGATGACTAGGGGAGGGGAGGGGGGAGGATGATGGGAGTGAAAGAGGGGAGGGGGTGGACGGGAGGGAGGGAGGGAGGGGGAGGACGGGAGGGAGGATGAGGAGGGGAGGATGTGGAGAGGAGGGAGAGTGTTGAGGGGAGGGTGGGGGGGTAGCGGGGGGCGGGTAGGGTGTAGGGTGGGGTAGAGGGGTAGGGAATGCGTGGGGGTGATGAAGGGAGGGTGGGGTAGGGAATGAGTGGGGGTGATGAGGGGAGGGTTGGAGGTATGGGGGGTAGAGGGCTAGGGGGTGTGTTGGGGGGGGTGTGGGGGTAGGGTGAGGTAGAGGGGTAGGGGGTGTGTGGGTGTGATGAGGGGGTAGGGTGGGGTCGAGGGGTAGGGGTGTGTGGGTGTGATGAGGGGGTAGGGGTGTGTGGGGGTGGGGTAGAGGCGTAGGGACTGTGTGGGGGTGATGAGGGGGGAAAGGGGTTGGGTTGGGGAGTGTGTGGGGGTGATGAGGGGGGAAAGGGGTTGGGTTGGGGAGTGTGTGGGGGTGATGAGGGGATGGAGGGAGGGGTGGGGTAGAGGCATAGGGACTGTATGGGGATGATGAGGGGGTAGGGGTGTGTGGGGGTGGGGTAGAGGGGTAGGGACTGTGTGGGGTTGATGAGGGGGGAAAGGGGTTGGGTTGGGGAGTGTGTGGGGGTGATGAGGGGGGAAAGGGGTTGTGTTGGGGAGTGTGTGGGGGTGTGAAGGGGGGAAAGGGGTTGGGTTGGGGAGTGTGTGAAGTGGGTAGGGTAAAGGAGGTAAGGCATGCTGTGTGTGGTTACGTGATAGTACGTTCACTAATTGTGTTGTGGCTTGTACAGTTATTGTGATTGTTCTTTACTCTGTCACTGTATCATCTGTCACTATATCATCAGTCACTATGTCATCAGTCACTATGTCATGGAAAGATCAGGTGTTCATAATGTTTTGTGTATATGTGTAGTTTGTGCAAAAAATAAACTCTAAATAATATATCCATACCATCAATAGAACACCCTTTAGTATTTTCACCTGTGTCACTTATAGACTTGTTACATGTGCTGTATATTTCTTCAAATATATCATATATTGCTTTCCCATGCATATTGTTGTATCCCCTGTTGTGGAATTTTTTATTTATCCTTTATTTAACTAGGCATGTCAGTTTAAAACAAATTTTGATTTACAATGACAGCCTACCCCAGCCAAACCCTAACGACGCTGGGCCAATTGTGCACCACCCCATGGGACTCCCAATCACGACTGGTTGTGATACAACCTGGAATCAAACCAGGGTCTGTAGTGACATCTCTAGCACTGAGATGTAGTGCCTTAGACCGCTGCGCCACTCAGGGGCCCGAGTGTATGACTGTATACATCAGCAAGTGTTATATGGATACTGTGCATTTGTTTAAACAGGCATGCACTTGTTCAGTGCATGATCATAGAATGCATGCTTATGATTGGTTGTAACCATCTGAACCGTCTTATTCCTGATGCACTCCTATAGACTGTCATGTTCCTTTCAAGATCTATTAAATGGGCAGTGGAGTCAAAAAAGTGATTTTTCTGTTTTTAAAATGATATTTCCTCACTATAAGGTTGAAATAACACCCTGAAATTGTGAAAATTATGATAATGCCCTTTTAATGTACAAACTTTTTGAGAGAAAAAAACACCTGGAATTTCAGCCTGTTCAGGTGGGAAGGAGTTTTTGGCCCACAGCATGACATCACAATCCAATTTGATTATTCTGACCAATGGACAATCTTTTATTTGCATATGTATCCTCCTACTTTGAAGGGGTAAGCGGGGTAGGCTCTAGAGTCTAGAGGATTGTCTAGACAATCCTATCCACCAATCAGGACTGTGTATGTAAATATATCGTAATTTGTATCCACACTCCCACATGATCAGACTGAGCATTTCAATGGCAAAAGGAGGCTCCCAAAAATAAATGATTGATTTTTGTATTTTGAAAGTTGCATATCTTGAAAACTTGAGTGCTGACAAGCAAAACATTTTGGGACCATGTCAACAATGGACTAAGGAAACAAATCCAAAAATACAGTTTTTGGGTGGAGTTTTCCTTTAAGAGCCCACTCCCTTTAACCGAGATGCAACATTCTCTCTCACCTTTCTAGTCCAAAGTGTATTCTACTGTGTAGCCTATGCCACACTGACTGTGCCCTCAGCAAGGGGACTGTGTAATATTGGACATGAGATACAGCTAGCTCAGTATACATGCTGTAAGGCAGATATCATAGAGTACATGTTATCCCCAGCAGCGTTCTCTCCAGTTCCCATTTAACCCATTAATACATTCATGGATATATTTTGTGTGAACATATTCTGATGCATGTGCCAATCAGTCTAGTAGTCCGTCTATGCTTATGGTCCAGGTTGTTCATTACCACGGCTCTACGTCAGGCTGGGTCAGGATGTTCAGTATCTATTACCACGGCTCTACGTCTAGCTGGGTCTTGATGTTCAGTATCTATTACCACAGCTCTATGTCTAGCTGGGTCTTGATGTTCAGTATCTATTACCACGGCTCTACGTCTAGCTGGGTCTTGATGTTCAGTATCTATTACCACGGCTCTACGTCTAGCTGGGTCTTGATGTTCAGTATCTATTACCACGGCTCTACGTCTAGCTGGGTCTTGATGTTCAGTATCTATTACCACAGCTCTATGTCTAGCTGGGCCAGGATGTTCAATATCTATTACCACAGCTCTATATCTAGCTGGGTCTTGATGTTCAGTATCTATTACCACAGCTCTATGTCTAGCTGGGTCAGGATGTTCAGTATCTATTACCCACAGCTCTATGTCTAGCTGGGCCAGGATGTTCAGTATATATTACTACATCTAGCTGGGTCAGGATGTTCAGTATATATTACTACATCTAGCTGGGTCAGGATGTTCAGTATCTATTACCACAGCTCTATATCTAGCTGGGTCTTGATGTTCAGTATCTATTATCACAGCTCTATGTCTAGCTGGGCCAGGATGTTCAATATCTATTACCACAGCTCTATATCTAGCTGGGTCTTGATGTTCAGTATCTATTACCACAGCTCTATGTCTAGCTGGGTCAGGATGTTCAGTATCTATTACCCACAGCTCTATGTCTAGCTGGGCCAGGATGTTCAGTATATAATACTACATCTAGCTGGGTCAGGATGTTCAGTATCTATTACCACAGCTCTATATCTAGCTGGGTCTTGATGTTCAGTATCTATTACCACAGCTCTATGTCTAGCTGGGTCAGGATGTTCAGTATATATTACTACATCTAGCTGGGTCAGGATGTTCAGTATCTATTACCACAGCTCTATATCTAGCTGGGTCTTGATGTTCAGTATCTATTACCACAGCTCTATATCTAGCTGGGTCTTGATGTTCAGTATCTATTACCACAGCTCTATATCTAGCTGGGTCTTGATGTTCAGTATCTATTACTACGGCTCTATGTCTAGCTGGGTCAGGATGTTCAGTATCTATTACCACAGCTCTACATCTAGCTGGGTGGGGATGTTCAGTATCAGTATTGACTCCCGAGTGGTGCAGCGGTCTACAGACTACAGGCCCTGGTTCGATTCCAGGCTGTATCTCAACCGGCCGTGATTGGGAGTCCCGTAGGGCGGCGCACAATTGGCCCAGCTTCGTTAAGGGTTTGGCCTGGGTAGGCCGTCATTGTAAATAAGAATTTTTTCTTAACTGACTTGCCTAGTGAAATAAAGGTAAAATACAGTATATATATAAAAATCTATTTCCACAGCTCTATGTCTAGCTGGGTCAGGATGTTCAGTATATATTACTACATCTAGCTGGGTCAGGATGTTCAGTATATATTACTACATCTAGCTGGGTCAGGATGTTCAGTATATATTACTACATCTAGCTGGGTCAGGATGTTCAGTATATATTACTACATCTAGCTGGGTCAGGATGTTCAGTATATATTACTACATCTAGCTGGGTCAGGATGTTCAGTATATATTACTACATCTAGCTGGGTCAGGATGTTCAGTATATATTACTACATCTAGCTGGGTCAGGATGTTCAGTATATATTACTACATCTAGCTGGGTTTCATGTGGAATAGAGCGAAAGAGTGAACACATCCAGTGAGACTACTGCTCCGGCGGTATGGTAGGCAGCTTCAGACAGAATGGGACATCATAGTTTAGAGGCTCTTACTGTAGTTACTGCACTGCTGGATGAGAGATAGATAGCTGAACGGAGAAACTGGTCCCTAGTCAGAGTTATACAAGTTGCTAAAAAACTGTTCCAGTGTGTGTGTGTGTGTGTGTGTGTGTGTGTGTGTGTGTGTGTTTGAGAAAGAGAGAGCCAAATAATAAATTATAGTTCATATGCCAGTGTTACGCAAGTCCTCTTTGCTGTTTGTGTGCTTTGTGTGTTCTCCTGTGATCTGAGTCTCAATGTTGACATGTTTAGGTCTGGCCAATGAGCTTTACCAGGATGACACAAGACTTCTTAGAGGTACATGTCCTCAGTCTCTTCCTCTTGTGTCAGCAACTGTGATGCATTTCCTCTCTGGACAGGAAGAGAAGCTTAGGGTGGGCATTTTGTAAGAGTTTACACAGCAGGATCATAGCTTTTAAGTCAGAACACACACACACACACACACACACACACACACACACACTCTAGCACACAAACACAGGCACACACACACTCACGTACACAAACACACATGCCATTGCACACAGACACACACAGATCCAAAAACCTCAGAGAGAGAGAGATTAGAAGTGATGTAGATACAGAGTGTTGACTAAGAACAGTTGTAGTATACAGGTTGGTGGCACCTTCATTGGGGAGAACGGGCTCGTGGTAATGACTGGAGCGGAATAAGTGGAATGATATCAAATACATCAAACACATAGTTTCCATGTGTTTGATGCCATTTTATTTGCGGCGTTCCGGCCATTATTATGAGCCGTTCTCCTCTCAGCAGCCTCCTGTGTTATAGTAACTCTATGTTTAAACGCGAAACTGTTGTCTGACTGCTGTCTGTTTTGTGTTGTATGTCTTGTAGTTGTCCATCCATTGTATTGTGAAGTGGTGTGCTAGATGTCTCATGTCCACATCATGTTACAACAAATATGTTACTGTATACAGTGGCTTGTGAAAGTATTTTTCCCATTTTGTTGCCTTACAACCTGGAATTAAAATTGATTTTTTGGGGGGGTTGTATCATTTGATTTACACAGCATGCCTACCACTTTGAAGATGCAAAATATGTTTGATTGTGAAACAAACAAGAAATGAGACAAAAAAAACGGAAAACTTGAGTGTGCATAACAACTCACCCCCAAAGCCAATGCTTTGTAGAGACACCTTTTGCAGCAATTACAGCTGCAAGTCTCTTGGGGTATGTCTCTATAAGCTTGGCACATCTTCAAGGCAATACTGCTCCAGCTCCTTCAAGTTGGATGAGTTCCACTTGTGTACAGCAATCTTTAAGTCATACCACAGATTCTCAATTGGATTGAGGTCTGTGATTTGATTAGGCCATTCCAAGACATTTAAATGTTTCCCCTTAAACCACTCAAGTGTTGCTTTAGTAGTATGCTTAGGGTCATTGTCCTGCTGGAAGGTGAACCTCCGTCCCAGTCTCAAATCTCTGGAAGACTGAAACAGGTTTCCCTCAAGAATTTCCCTGTATTTAGCGCCATCCATCATTCCTTCAATTCTGACCAGTTTCCCAATCCCTGCCGATGAAAAACATCCCCACAGCATGATGCTGCCACCACCATGCTTCCCTGTGGGGATGGTATTCTCGGGGTGATGAGAGGTGTTGGGTTTGCACCAGACAGCGTTTTCCTTGATGGCCAAAAAGCTAAATTTTAGTCTCATCTGACCAGAGGTCTTTCATATGTTTGGGGAGTCTCCCACATTGCCTTTTGGCGAACACCAATCATGTTTGCTTATTTTTTTCTGGCCACTCTTCCGTAAAGCCCAGCTCTATGGAGTGCACGGCTTAAAGTGGTCCTATGGACAGATACTCCAATCTCTGCTTTGGAGCTTTGCAGCTCCTTCTGGTCAATTTGGACTATTTTGTGTATGTCCATTACATTAAATCCACATAAAAATCCAGATTACAGGTTGTAATGCAACATAATAGGAAAAACGCCAAAGAGGGTGAATACTTTTGCAAGGCACTGTACAAAACATGTTATAGAACATATGTTACTGTCTACAAAACATGTTATAGAACATATGTTACTGTCTACAAAACATGTTATAGAACATATGTTACTGTCTACAAAACATGTTATAGAACATATGTTACTGTCTACAAAACATGTTATAGAACATATGTTACTGTCTACAAAACATGTTATAGAACATATGTTACTGTCTACAAAACATGTTATAGAACATATGTTACTGTCTACAAAACATGTTATAGAACATATGTTACTGTCTACAAAACATGTTATAGAACATATGTCACTGTATACAAAACATGTTATAGAACATATGTTACTGTATAGAATAATCTAAGCTGTTTTGAGTTCTCTCTTTCAAGGAGATTGATTGTATGCTGAGTGCTTTGGGTTCTCCCTCTCCCTTCATCCCTCTCTCTCTCTGTCTCTCTCCCTCTCTATCCAGCCTACATCGAGGACGTGGCGCGCTGTGTGGACCAATCCAAGCGCCTCATCATCGTCATGACGCCCAACTACGTGGTGCGGCGGGGGTGGAGCATCTTTGAGCTGGAGACACGCCTCCGCAACATGTTGGTCACCGGGGAGATCAAGGTGATTCTGATCGAGTGTGCCGAGCTGCGTGGCATCATGAACTACCAAGAGGTGGAGGCCCTCAAACACACCATCAAGACCCTCACCGTCATCAAGTGGCGTGGCCCCAAGAGCAACAAGCTCAGCTCCAAGTTCTGGAAGCAACTGCAGTATGAGATGCCCTTCTGCCGCACCGAACCCATGCTGAGCCATGAGCCGGCGCTGGACGTCAGCGAGCAGGGCCCCTTCGGCGAGCTCCAGACCGTCTCCGCCATCTCCATGGCAGCAGCCACCTCCACCGCCATGGCCACGGCGCACCCGGAACTCCGCTCGTCCTTCCACAACTCCTACCACACCACCATGCGGCAGAAACACTACTACCGCAGCTACGAGTACGACCTGCCGCCGGGGGGCACGCTACCGCCATTGCCGTCACTAGGCAACCAGCACACCTACTGCAACATCCCGCTGACGATGCTGAATGGACAGAGGCCGCCAGCGGGGAAGAGCCGCGAGCACAGTGTGGAGGAGGACCACACTAACCACGCCATGCTGCCGCTGTTGCCCAGGGAGACCAGCATCTCCAGCGTCATCTGGTGACCAGGGCGGAGCGGGGCGGGGTAGAACCATACGACACTAGCAGAGAAACGCGGCACGGTTTGGTCTGGTTTGGTCTGGTTTGACTTGGATCGCTTTGGATCGGTTTGGTGTCACGCTTCTATGAGCCAGTTCTGATTGGCTACTTTAGCTATTTCTGAGAGATTGTGATGAGTTTGGTTAGGAGTGGACCCCTGTGAACAAGCAAGACAAAGTCGGGGCAGGTTTGGTTTGGAACGTTGTCCTCATGTATGCAGAGGAGAAGGTCTTAACCCGAGGATTAAAGATTCAAACTGACAACAACAAACTGTTTGATCAAAAGACTTCAGAGAGTTTGATCAACATGAACTGTGAATAAAAAATAAAAGAACCCATGCATTGGCACTTGTGCACGCGCGCACACACATACACACACACACACATACACACACACACACACACACACACACACACACACACACAAAAGGAAAACAGGGTCTTGTACATATATTTTCAATTTATTTGTAGCATAAGCGTCTTCCTGTTTGTGTTTTTCTGTTTTTATTCAATCATGTTTGTTGCCTTCTCTACTTTGACTTTGCTTTAACTTGTCACACAGATTTATATATTTCTATTTTTTCTGTTTTTTATTTATTTTTATTTTTAATTTCAATATGCTTATGAAGAAAGCCAGTATGTCATGTATCTGCGCTGTTGTGTTTTCTATCTTGACTTTATGTAGTTTAAGAGATCCTTTTTTTTAACAGTTTTGGGGAATTGCCTGGACATTGTAACGTTTTACTCCAAGGAGCAGCATCTTCTTTTTGTTGACCTGTATAAGGTGTATATCTAGTTTTTAAAACAATCTTTTAAAAAAATCATAGAATATGCAAAAAGGAGGAAGAGCTACTGGTGATGTTGATGTAACTTCCTGTGGACCAGAGGAAGGGGAGGATTTAGGGAAGGGTCCTAGTCCTCTCCAGTCAGTCTGTCTGTCAGTCAGAGCTCTCTCTAAAGCTTCATATTTTGTATAAAAACAAACAGCCTCGCTAGCGTGATCGTGAAATCCCTCACCTTAAAAAGAAATGTGTTGATTATTTGAAAAATAAGTATATTTTTATAACAAAAAGAGTTTGCTTGGAAAGTCATACTTATTTACATTTCATCTGACATTAAGGGGGAGGGGGAAGTGTGTGTGTGTGTGTTAGGCTGGTTTTGTACACCACTTTGATATGTGGTTCCTGGTTTGTTAAAGGCCCAGTGCAGTTAAAAACGTGATTTACCTGTGTTTTACATGTTTCTACACTATGAGGTTAGAATAATACTGTGAAATTATGAAAATTATAAGGCCCTTTTAGTGTAGGAGCTGTTTGAAAAGCTGTTTGTTCAGCCTGTTTTGGAGGGAGGGAGTTTTGGTCTTTCATGGATAACACCATGCAGTAAATTAGACCAATAAGAAAGAGTTCCAAACCTCTCTGCCAATAACAGCAAATGTTCAGTGTTCCCCTTCCCACTCAAACCACTCCCAGACAGTCTTAGCAAAATTCTTGCTTGATAAATTGATATTTAGACACTATTTATTTTTTTGACAATTTTAATTGAAAACAGTCACAGAAATGTACTTAATTGTTATCCAGAAATTATTTGATATTGAGGTTAAAACAGCTGCATTTGGACCTTTAAGATAACAGTATGGATTTTGAGTACCTCATGAAAACATTTTTAGATTAAAAAATGCATTTTCAATGTTTTGGTTGAATTCTTGAAATATTTTCCCATACTAAGAAGTCTTTGTTTTTTAACCATGCTTATCCAGGTCATGTTTAAGGAAAGAAAAAGTGTGTTTGTGCTTTAAAATACTTTTAAAATTATATTTGAAGGCGTAATTTCTGAGTATGCATAGCAAATAGATACATATTCTATATATGATATAGATATTTATATAAATATATAAACACGATATTCACTTGGAAGGAAATGTCTATCTTTATAAAAACACAATCCATTCTTATCAGTTGCCCTTACTTTCTCACTGCATATTAAAAATGTTGATCTCCTCTCGATTCATTTATGTTCTGTTCATTTTACACAGTCTTCCATGGTCCAAAAGACAGAAGAGTTTCGGCCATCCAGGACCAGAATTCAATAGTTCTGCTCTGTAAGTAGTAGCTACCGTAGGCAGGCTATATGAAGAGATGATTAAACACAGTCAAACACTGCCATCTGCTGGTTAATGTTGAAATAGCAATGGCGTAATGAGACAAAAATAGGATCCCCACATACGTACACACACAGTCACACACAGTAATATGGCCAGTGAGTGTGGCAGGCTGGCATGAATACACACACATCATGCAATCTCTCTCTCTCACACACAGACACATACACACACCACGGTGGCAGGCATCAGTGATATAGCTGGTGTGTGTGTCTTCTGACAGCTGGTCTTTTATTACTACATACACGATTAATAGACTCTTTGTTATCTTTATCAATTAGGGGCTTAATTGGAAAGAAAATGGGCCCCATGAAGAGGATAGAGGGGCGGCAGGTAGGCTAGTGGTTAGAGTGTTGGACTAGTAACCGAAAGGTTGCGAGATTGAATCCCGAGCTGACAAGGTAAAAATCTGTTGTTCTGCTCATGAACAAGGCAGTTAACCCTCTGTTTCTAGGCCGTCATTGAAAATAAGAATTTGCTCTTAACTGACTTGCCTAGTTAAATAAAGGTAAAATAAAGGAGACAAATATGTACAGCAACACCTTTGGTGTGGGGAAAATGGTGTGGTTATATATCTGGCCTATCAGGACAAAGTGGTGCTACCGTCATGCTTACGCCTATCCAATTATTTCAGGTCTACACCAGAGTGAAGGGGTAAGGTCTGATGGAGGGCAGGGTTGGGGGCTTGGGGTCCACCCACAGATTCTGGATTCCCTCATTGTCCCGGTAACAGCTCACACTCCTCCTGCCGCCGGCTCCATGGCATCTGTTGTCGTCTTCTTAGCGTAACGCTACTCCTCCTACCTCCCCTCGCACACACTCATCCCCAGTACGTGGTGCTGTTCTGACCGTCTTGTGTTTCCACGCTTCCCTGCTCCTCATCTGTCACACCCACACGCACATACAGTCCTACAGTACAGCAACAGGGCAGGATTACATCGAGCCCTAAAACCTAAAACTCTACAAGTTTTGTGTCTTTGAGGTGTTGAGCAGCTCTCCCCACCCCCTGAATCCCTCCTGCAGATCTTGGCCAGAGTAGCATTCCCATTTGTTCCCGGGAACATCCTTCCCATTGATGGGAAGATTTGGAGAGAGAAGCGAAGCACTCCCGGAGTGCATCCAACTCTGCAGGTCATTTCCTCAAGATTTTCTTCTGCACACCTGTGACTGCCCTGGGGGGGGGGGGGGGGGGGGGGGGGGGGGGGGGGGGGGGGGGGGGTGTGGGTGTGTGTGTGTGTGTGTGTGTGTGTGTGTGTGTGTGTGTGTGTGTGTGTGTGTGTGTGTGTGTGTGTGTGTGTGAGTGCGTGAGACACTACCAGTGTGATGTTTAAACAGTGCCATCTTGTGGTCATAACAGGTCCATTGCTGTTTCTCTTACCAGCCTCGTAATAATCATACAATGGATACAATTACACTCTAAACTGTGTGCTTGCATGATAAATTAATGCAATAGCACGGCAACAATCACCTATTGCCTCAGACAGAGACACAGGAAAAATCTATTGAGTCTGGAAACCAGAGTATGAGTAGAGTATCAATATGGTGAGATGTGAATCCAGGACAACAGTGAGTGGTAGAGGATTTATATAACCAAGCCCGGAGCTATACTGGGATATCTACCAATCAGTATTGAAGAAGGCCATTCTTCACTGCCTAGTACAAACTAGCTTCCTAGGGCTCAGATCCCACACTCCGATGAACAGACAATGTTCCAACCTGAACAGAGAAGGACAACTGTAGAAAATGTCCGCTCCATGTTTGCTGCTCCCAATTCAGACCAGTGTTGAATTAAAGATCGCATGTGGGAGCAGTGAACTGTGAACAGACATCAAACTTTATTCAGAACACATAATCCACCATAGTTACTGAAAAGGAACATTGGGTTTTCTGATCTGTCTGGGTAGATGTTGCCCTTAGGCACAGATCTAGGAACATTTTATCCTTAACCTTAATCGTTAGGGGGTAAAACTCCACTCTGACCTTAGATCAGTGTCCAGGGGCAACATCATCCTACGCCTTTCTGATCACCATAGAGACAGCCTGATCACCATAGAGACAGCCTGATCACCATAGAGACAGTTTGAGCACCACTCACCTGACACAAGCACGGCAAAGCAGTTCAGAGAATACTTTTATTATAGAAAAATAGTTTTATGTAAAAAGAAATAAGTTACAGAGAGTGATCATCAGCCCGCCCCCAACCACCCCTTCACCCCCACTGTTCTTAATCAACCACGGTGTCCAAAACATCTTTAACAAAACACACAAATCTCTTCCTTTGTCTGTCCTTCTGTTCAATGGTCCATTCAGATCGAACGGTTGGTTAACAGTTAGTTAGTTCTACTAGATCTACAGATGTGTTTTTCTGTCCGTTAGATAGAAAGGGCCAGTCCAGAATAAACCCCACAGATATTGATCTGAGAGGATTTGATAGATGTAATATAGCAAAAAAAACATTTATAGCCTACCGGAGGGCAAGGTGAAGCTATCATATTGTTCCTTTATAGCCAACCGGAGGGCAAGGTGAAGCTATCATATTGTTCCTTTATAGCCAACCGGAGGGCAAGGTGAAGCTATCATATTGTTCCTTTATAGCCAACCGGAGGGCAAGGTGAAGCTATCATATTGTTCCTTTATAGCCAACCGGAGGGCAAGGTGAAGCTATCATATTGTTCCTTTGTAGCCAACCGGAGGGCAAGGTGAAGCTATCATATTGTTCCTTTGTAGCCAACCGGAGGGCAAGGTGAAGCTATCATATTGTTCCTTTGTAGCCAACCGGAGGGCAAGGTGAAGCTATCATATTGTTCCTTTGTAGCCGACCAGGGGGCAAGGTGAAACTATCATATTGTTCCTTTGTAGCCAACCGGAGGGCAAGGTGAAGCTATCATATTGTTCCTTTGTAGCCAACCGGAGGGCAAGGTGGAGCTATCATATTGTTCCTTTATAGCCAACCGGAGGGCAAGGTGGAGCTATCATATTGTTCCTTTATAGCCAACCGGAGGGCAAGGTGGAGCTATCATATTGTTCCTTTGTAGCCAACCGGAGGGCAAGGTGGAGCTATCATATTGTTCCTTTGTAGCCGACCGGAGGGCAAGGTGGAGCTATCATATTGTTCCTTTATAGCCAACCGGAGGGCGAGGTGGAGCTATCATATTGTTCCTGTATTGGGCATGTTTTTTTGCTTATTACTATCCAATAGGAGCTAGGGGCTAGCGGAAGTGGGGAAATGGGGGGAAGAGTCTAGGGCAAGGTCACGTTTCTAGTGGGTAGGGAATAGGTGAAATTGCCTAGGGAGTAAGGACTAAGAGAAGTGCCTAGGACTTGGGGGCTATATCTAGGGGTTGTTTCTGGACAGGACCATAGAAAGCCTCTACTTCCCATAGAACATCTCCAGCAGGACCTCCTCCATATTGACGGCTCCAATGATGGGCTTGAAGAAGAGCTGTGCCACCACCGGGGGGCTGATGGCCCTCAGCATGGCCAGGGCGATGAGCAGCTTGGCAAAGCGCGTGGCGTCGTCCCGGTGGATCAGCTTCACATACTCGTTGAGAGCCTGGTGGGCCTCGCGCCGCAGTGACTGGATGTAGTTGAGGTAGCACAGACCAGGGAGATCTGGGGAGAGGTGGAGGGGGTAGGGGGTGGGTGGGGGATAGTATGGGAGGAGAATAAATAAATTATCATATAGAAACTTTGGACAAGTACATGAACTGTTTGGGTTGGAATTCAGGGAACCCGAGTCACCATGTTAACCAGGTGTCTCATCTGTTGAAAAATGAGAAGGTCTTGATTGTAGACTACCTCCCAAATCATCCACAAATATCTCACAACACACTCTGGCAAGATTTCTGAAGTCTCCAGATATTGAAGGATGCAAATCTCTTAAACCCTAAAACAATACCACAAACTGCTTCCTTAGAAGTAGATGAAGGGAATACATAGGCTAATATGGTGACTGTACACTGTGTTTAATGTTTAAAACATTAAGAACACCTGCTCTTTCCATGACATACAATAACCAGGTGAATCCTTATTGATGTCATTTGTTAAATACACTTCAATCAGTGTAGATGAAGGGGAGGAGACAGGTTAAAGAAGGATTTTCAAACCCTGATACAATTGAGACATGGATTGTTCAAAGGCACTTAAATACTTTTAAGGCGGCGATGTAACCGGTCAGGATGCTCTCGATGGTGCAGCGGTATAACTTTTGAGGATCTGGGGACCCATGCCAAATCTTTTTTGACAAAATATTGAAGTGCCTTTGAACGGGTATGGTGGTAGGTGCAAAGCGCGCCAGTTTGAGTGTGTCAAGAACTGCAACGCTGCTGGGTTTTTCACGCTCAACAGTTTCCTGTGTGTATTAAGATTGGTACACCACCCAAAGGACATCCAGCCAACTTGACACAACTCTGGGAAGCATTGGATGAATTGAGGCTGTTCTGAGGGCAAAATTGGTTCCTAATGTTTTGTACAATCAGTGTATGTTTGGTTTAACTGGATTATAAATATACTGTATACATACATATTGACTGTCTTTGATTATTAAAGATGAAAGGTTGTACAAATATAGAATTTTAAAAGACTGTTATATTAAATGAAGTGCCACATGGAACATTAAATACATCTGTTTTTTAATATAATCAAGTGCCAAAATTCTGCATTTTGACATGTCCCTCTGTGCATCCTCTGTGACTTCCAGGAAGATTTTAACCCACTTAACCCCAACATTTCTCCAAGTTTTAACCATCATTGTAAAGCCCTAGTTATTTTGTTACTTTGACAAAGTCATTTCTGAAGATAATTTATACTGTTTATGGCCATTTTATTGTGTTTTGTCATGGAAAACTAAGTGGGTCATGCATACAACTTCAACCGTGTTACCCATAGATACCGTCCGCAAGGCAATCAAACCCTCCGCAAGGCAATCAAACAAACGAAATACCGGTAGAGGGAGAAAGTGGAGTCGCAATTCAAAGGCTCAGACACGAGATGTATGTGGCAGGGTCTACAGGAAATCACGGATTACAAAGGGAAAACCAGCCACGTCACGGACACCGACGTCCCATTTCCAGACAAACTAAACACCTTCTTTGCCCGCTTTGAGGATAATACAGTGCCAACGTGGCGGCCCACTAACAAGGACTGTGCCCCCTCTCCTTCTCCGTGGCCGAAGTGAGTAAAACATTTAAACGTGTTAATCATCGCAAGGCTGCTGGCACAGACGGCATCCCAAGCCGCGTCTTCAGAGCATTCGCAGACCAGCGGCTGGTGTGTTTACGGACATATTCAATCGCTCCCTATCCCACATGCTTCAAGATGGCCACCATTGTTCCTGTACCCAAGAAGGCAAAGATAACTGAAGTAAATTACTACCGCCCCGTAGCACTTACTTCTGTCATCATGAAGTGCTTTGAGGGACTAGTCAAGGATCATATCACCTCCACCTTACCGGCCACCCTAGAACCACTTCAGTTTGCATACCCCCCCAACAGGTCCACAGACGATGCAATCACCATCACACTTCACACTGCCCTATCCCATCTGGACAAGAGGAATACCTATAAAAGAATGCTGTTCATTGACTAGAGCTCAGCATTCAACACCATAGTACCTTCCAAGCTCATCACTAAGCAGGAGGTCCTGGGTCTCAACCCCGCCCTGAGCAATTGGGTCCTGGACTTTCTGACGGGTCGCCCCCAGGTGGTGAAGGTAGGAAACAACATCT
Source organism: Salvelinus alpinus (assembly GCF_045679555.1). Taxonomy (NCBI): domain Eukaryota; kingdom Metazoa; phylum Chordata; class Actinopteri; order Salmoniformes; family Salmonidae; genus Salvelinus; species Salvelinus alpinus. The sequence goes on along the minus strand of NC_092105.1, from coordinate 16,474,796 downwards.
CCACTTTGCTGACCCTCAACACTGGGGCCCCACAAGGGTGTGTGCTCAGCCCCCTCCTGCACTCCCTGTTCACCCACGACTGCGTGGCCACGCATGCCTCCAACTCAATCATCAAGTTTGCAGATGACACAACGGTAGTGGGCTTGATTACCAACAACGACGAGACAGCATACAGGGAGGAGGTGAGGGCACTCGCGGTGTGGTGTCAGGAAAATAACCTCTCACTGATCGTGGACGTCAGGAAACAGCAGAGGCAGCACCCCCTATTGACGGGACAGCAGTGGAGAAAGTGGAAAGTTCCTCGGCATACACATCACAGACCAACTGAAATGGTCCACCCACACAGACAGTGTGGTGAAGAAGGCGCAAGAGCGCCTCTTCAACCTCAGGAGGCTGAAGAAATTTGTCTTGACACCCAAAACCCTGGCAAACTTTTACAGATGCACAATCGAGAGCATCCTGTCGGGCTGTATCACCGTCTGGTACGGCAACTGCTCCGCCCTCAACCGCAAAGCTCTCCAGAGGTCTGCACAACGCATCACCGGGGGCAAACTACCTGCCCTCCATGACACCTACAGCACCCGATGTCACAGGAAGGCCAAAAAGATCATCAAGGACAACAACCACCCGAGCCACTGCCTGTTCACACCGCTACCATCCAGAAGGCGAGGTCAGTACAGGTGCATCAAAGCTGGGACTGAGAGACTAAAAAACAGTTTCTATCTCAAGGCCATTAGACTGCTAAACAGCAATCATTAACTCAGAGAGGCTGCTGCCTACATGGAGACCCAATGACTGGCTACTTTAATAAATTAAACGCTAGTCACTTTAAACAATGCCACTTTAAATAATTCCACTTTAATAATGTTTACATATCTTACATTACTCATATCATATGTATATACTGTATTTTATATCACCTATTGCACCTTGCCTATGCAGGTCGGCCATCGTTCATCCATATACTTATATGTACATATTTTCATTCACCCCTTTAGATTTGTGTGTATTAGGTAGTTGTGGAATTGTTAGATTACTTGTTAGATTTTACTGCACTGTCGGAACTAGAAGCACAAGCATTTTGCTACACTCGCATTAACATCTGCTAACCATGTGTATGTGACAAATAAAATATGATTTGATACTGTTTGTTTTGTGAAGCTTGCACTCAATTCCCCCTCCCTGTTGCACACAACAGGCTTCCATTCCCCCTGTCACAAGGAGATTTATGACTGATTTAAGATGAAGTCTTCAATACTGTTGGGCAACCTTGTTTTTGCTCTTGAGATAGAAAAACATTTATTTTTTAAGGTGAATATGTGCTCTTTATGACAGAATCTTAAAATTCACTGATTCGTTTATTTTATCAAGGTACTCTACTCAATTGGGCTTAATAGGATTAATTGGTGGAACGAACCAATTGTCCATAATCCTCGAAATTACCCACATATTAAATCAGCTTTGTTTGTTTTCTGTATAAAATATAAATATGTAACTGCTTTCCAAACTTTCAGAACTAGAGACAGAGTAATGTATTAAATTTCATATAGGGTATGTAGGCTATACCATTACATGAACTCAATCAAGGACACAACGAGACAATGATTATTGAGTAAATAACCTGCGTTATTAAAGCACCCAGCCCACCTGAGTTGAAGAGCACGGCTCCTTTGAGGTAGGCATATTCCTTGGTACTGATGTCTAAACCCCAACACTTTTTCAAGAACGCTTTGATGCCCTGGATATCCGCGAGAGAGACCCCGGGTGTTCCCGCGCTCTGCTCCGGCTCAACCTGTCTGTCCATTAAGCCGCCTTGGCTGACACAGCCGCCGGTCAGGATCCGCTGCAACATGCTAGGTTCCGCGGTCTCCGTGGTCTCGAAGTCCACCCGGTCCTGCGCGAGGCCCAGCACAAGCAGTGGCACCCAGCCGTTCCGAACGAGCAGCAGCTGGTCATCCTCGGGAAGCTCGCGGAAACACGGCACGTTCTTTACAAATCGCAGAGTCTTCATGAGGACCGCCGATGCGGCTTTGCAGGTCACCTGGGGGGACCGGAGAGACCCCCGTCGCAGCGAGGAACTGCAAGAGCAAGCCTGTTGCTGCCTAAGCTTGAACCTCGAAGAAGAGGAACAGGAGGGGACCTTGAGCACTTGGTGCTGCTGGCTGTGTTGTGGTTGTGATGTTGGTTCCTCGGTGGTCGTGAGGCTGTCGTTCTTCAGTATGTTGTACAGGATGCTGTTGTTATTGTTTTGCACCCCGGCGTCCTGACAGTGACAGCCCTCCAGAGTGGCCATGGCCAGTGGCGCGCTGACATCCAGAGAGGGGGAGGGTGTTTTTTGTCCCCTGTTACCCCCACGCGAACAGCAGCACATTTATACGAGCTCCCGTCTGTCCTCGAGCTTTGACGACTTGTTGTTTAGACTTTTTACATATTCCACCTCAGAGACGCCTCCCACTCACCCACTCACTCACTCACTCATGCTCTCTCTCCCCCCCTTTCTCCCTGTGCTGCTCCAGTCCTCCCCAGCACATGCACCCAGAGGGAGCCAGCTGCTGCAAGATGAATAGTAAGGTCATTCCAGTATCATAAAATAACATGTTAAGCAGCATCACCCCTTCAGTTAGTTTAAAATAGCCTATACAGGAAAAGGACAAACGGTACCTCAGGGCATACCAATTATATCACACAAGGAGGCAGACAGAGAGACTGAGGGGGCAGACAGACTGACTGATTCTATACCCTTGAGGTTATCCAGTTCTTTTTGGACACAACGGTCTGTATATTTATCTCACTATCCCAAAAGCAAAACAAATATTCATATTCATACCTGCTCTATGTCTGTGAGTGTGTGTCTGTGTGTGCACACTTGTGTTTGTGTGTGTGTGAGAGAGATACTCTATTCTTAGGATTTTGCCTTGACTCCCTCACAGCACCGTTAATCAGCTGTTAGCTGGTAAAGAATAGGCCAGAGACAGAGCTGAAGGCTTAATTATTTTAGGGAGAATTTATCTGATTTTCTATGTGAAAGGAGCAGAGAGAGCAGCGCTGGGAAGGCGTGGCGCTAACCTTGACTCGGACACACTGTTATTGATTTAACCGTGAAAACTGGAACGCTTGAATTATGATGTCATGACTCAACGCTCCCTGCACATCTGTCACCAGGGGTGGGGGTGGTGGACTAACCTGGAGGAAGGAAGGTAGAGGAGGAGGGGGAGACAATATTCAGGAAGAATGTTTTTCAGGTTGCATTATGGGACAAGACTGAGGGGGGAGGGAGAGATAGAGAGAAGGACAGAGAGAAAGACACATAGGGGGCATCAAGTATAGGAAAGGTTGTAAGTGCATGAGCCTTGAGAGTGTGTTAGCACATTTGGTAGTCCAGACTACCACACTTCCTCTACTGTATAGTGTTTAGAAAAGGTGGTTTTGGGCTTGGAGAAATGACTGGCATTGAGTGACTAGCCGTATTCATAAACAGGTGAGAGAGACCTCATTCTACTCTGTGTGCTCCAAGAACCCAAGACAGGAAGAGAAACTTTGACAGCAGCTTCAGAACATTAAACAGAGAGACAATGGCTTTCTATTGATACACAGCAGCAAGAAATAGAGATGTTTTACATGTTTATATTCAAGGTCGAGCTGGGATAAAGAACCAGAGCTCCTCTCCTCTCCAACCGTCTCCTCTCCAACCCTTCCCTCTCAAACCCTCTCCAACCCTCTCAAACCCTCTCCTCTCCAACCCTCTCAAACCCTCTCCAACCCTCTCAAACCCTCTCCAACCCTCTCAAACCCTCTCCAACCCTCTCCTCCTCTCCAACCCTCTCATCTCCAACCTTCTCCTCTCCTATCCAACCCTCTCATCTACAACCTTCTCCTCCTCTCCAACCCTCTCCCCTCTTCAATCCTCTCCAACCTTCTCCTTCTCTCTTCAATCCTCTCCAACCCTCTTCAACCCTCTCCTCCAACCCTCTCCTCTCCACCTATCCAACCCTCTCCTCTCCAACCCTCTCCAATCCTCTCCTCTCCAACCCTCTCCTCTGCTCCTTTCCAACCCTCTCCTCCTCTCCAACACTCTCCTCTGCTCTCCTTGCCTCTCAGGTAATACAAATTCTTCTCATTCTGTCATAGTCTTCTATTCCTCTACTTGTTAATCTGTTTATGGTAATGAGGATGGAAAGCGAATTCAGGCCCCTACCCATGAATTGTGATTATGCCTCAGAAGTCTGTTTCTTTAATGCCACAGAAAAGGCCCAATCGTTTTCCACCCACTGCAAAGACAGATAGGCACTCACGTTTTACTGTACTGTTTTGAATGTTCATATGAGTAAGAGTGCAAAACAGAAAAGTGCTGGGTTGGAAGCTGTTAATGTCAGTTAACAGTTAAAGCCACTGTGCCAGATTGGCAGCAGATTTATAGCCTTAGATTTATAATCATGATCTCATACTTTGGCTGGGCAGGGCTTAGCGGGAGAGGTTTGGAGGGGAGGCGGGGAAAGGGGTTGTGAAAGGAGAGGGAATGAGAGGGTGGGAGAGCAGAGGGCGGGAGAGAGGAGTGGAGGGCATGGGTAAGGAGAGAAAAGAGGAGGAGGAAAGGAAAGGAGAGAGGAGATGGGAGAGGCAGTGATATCACCCTCTTAGGTCCAGTGTGTCCTCTCCTGTCTGTATGTGATGTGATCCAGACTGTCTCTCTGGGCCCAGATCTGCTGGTCCCCTGCCCAGTAAAACATGGATCAGCATACCCCTGTACTACCCACCCACAACTACTCCCTGTGTGTGTGTGTGTGTGTGTGTGCGTGCGTGCGTGCGTGCGTGCGTGCGTGAGTGAGTGAGTGAGTGAGTGAGTGAGTGAGTGAGTGAGTGAGTGAGTGAATGAGTGAGTGAGTGAGTGAGTGAGTGAGTGAGTGAGTGAGTGAGTGAGTGAGTGAGTGAGTGAGTGAGTGAGTGAGTGAGTGAGTGAGTGAGTGAGTGAGTGAGTGAGTGAGTGAGTGAGTGAGTGAGTGAGTGAGTGAGTGAGTGAGTGAGTGAGTGAGTGAGTGAGTGAGTGAGTGAGTGAGTGAGTGAGTGAGTGAGTGAGTGAGTGAGTGACTGTGTGTGTGTGTCTGCACCACCTGCTAAAATAGGAAGGTCACAGACACACCTTGGGTCACAGTGGCTTAATGTATTTATACATTGCCTCATTATACTTTAACTGAACAATCAACTAGCTCTCACAGTCTCACGTCAGAATTAGATATTCATCCATGTTTCTCAAATGTCACATTTCGAAGTGCTTCGTTACTTCTCTGTATCATTCCAAGGTTAAGTTTAAGCACTAACTCCGAATTCTTAAGGATAGGCATTAACTCCGAATGGTTAAGGTAAGGGTTAAGGTTTGGAATAAGCTGTAAACTATAAATATCAAAGACAATTTTCTATCGCTGGATTCGAACATGCAACCTTTGGCCACCCCCTGCGCGGCGGTTTCTTTAGTTTTTTACCTCTAAATTCTTGCTGGATAGTTTGATAGCTAACATTGGGTTAATGCTAAGGTGACCAGATTTCTGAAATGAAAACCGGGGACATTTTCAGTTCTGCGGTCAATATATCATTAAAATATCCAATGTTATTATCTATGAAATAAAAAAGGGGGACAATTCCGGTTTCGTGTATTTAGTCTAACAGGCACACTGTGATAGAGAACACAACTATATTACAGAAACACTACAGACAAGACAGAACTGTCCAACCTGAACAGCCATTCAGTGGTCCTGGTAGTCTGGGTAGAATACGAGCAGAAGAGAACATGAGCAACATTTAAAAAACAGACAATAATATATGTGAAATACTTAACAACATAATAAAGAAATAAGATGATGATGAGGTTGGTAACTACATAATATACTCATACCAACCTAATCTGTATATTTCTCAGAAGAATGTATTTTCTTCAGGATTGCTCTGTCTTTGGCCAGCTTCTCCATGAACTCCTGGCAGGGGAGGTTGAAGTTTGTCTTCACAATAAGCATGGCCTTGATGGTAGGAACAGTGACCCTATTTCTTGCTGCTGTCCATAGATCATTCATTTGGGAGAACACTCTCTCGACTGGTGCGTTACTTCCAGGTAAGCACATGACAACAGACGCTAATCTAGCCAGGTTAGTGTGTGGGATGTCATTCTCTTTGAAGTGGGTAACCACCGTGCTCCATCTCTGACTAAGCGGTGTCTCAGATGTTTTCCATTCTTCAAGCGATCCCCCCCTTTAGGAACTCTTGCAGGCCAGTAACCTCGTCACACAATGCATCCTCATTGATGGTCACATTGGGGCATTTTTCCTGCAGTGTGCCTGCTGCCTTCTGGATCTCTTCACGCAGAGGTTGCCTTTTTAAAAGGAGACAATGTAAATATTTTACATTATCTGTGTGCTTTCCCCATGCTTGCAAGTAGTTCACAGTCGTAGTGAAAAATGATTGGGATGTTTTGAGAAAGCTCTCTTTAGACATGGCTCCATTTTCCTCTAGCTCTCTCAGAAGTCCTCTGACCAAAACTGGAATGAAGTTGTCATCACGTCTTGCAGTCAATTTTGCCTCAACGTTTCTCAGAATTGCAGCGGAGTCCACAGCACAGTGGTCCTGGCCTCCAAGCATCTTGATCGTGTCACTGAATACAGTCAAGTTTCCATGGACAAAGGCCAGCCAAAGTTCAGTCAGTGGATCTTCGAACATTGTTCGCAGGACAACAGGGCATTTGTCTTCAGAAAGAAAAAGAGGATTTCAATGGCACATACATTTTCAGCAATCTTTCTAGAGCAGGGAGCATGGACAGCCAGCGAACATTGCTGTGTCCTAAAATGTTATGGTAAAAACTCACAAAAGCCCTTCAGTCTTTCTACTCTGACGGTGAAAATATGAACATATTCAAATATCTTTGTGAGCAGATACTCAACATCATATCCAACGCTGTTCTGGCCGTGTTATGAATGATGTGATCAGGTACTCAACATCATATCCAAAGCTGTTCTGGCCGTGTTATGAATGATGTGGGCAGGTACTCAACATCATATCCAACGCTGTTCTGGCCGTGTTATGAATGATGTGATCAGGTACTCAACATCATATCCAAAGCTGTTCTGGCCGTGTTATGAATGATGTGGGCAGGTACTCAACATCATATCCAACGCTGTTCTGGCTGTGTTATGAATGATGTGAGCAGGTACTCAACATCATATCCAACGCTGTTCTGGTCGTGTTATGAATGATGTGAGCAGATACTCAACATCATATCCAACGCTGTTCTGGTCGTGTTATGAATGATGTGAGCAGGTACTCAACATCATATCCAAAGCTGTTCTGGCCGTGTTATGAATGATGTGAGCAGGTACTCAACATCATATCCAACGCTGTTCTGGCCGTGTTATGAATGATGTGAGCAGGTACTCAACATCATATCCAACGCTGTTCTGGCCGTGTTATGAATGATGTGAGCAGGTACTCAACATCATATCCAACGCTGTTCTGGCCGTGTTATGAATGATGTGAGCAGGTACTCAACATCATATCCAACGCTGTTCTGGCCGTGTTATGAATGATGTGAGCAGGTACTCAACATCATATCCAACGCTGTTCTGGCCGTGTTATGAATGATGTGAGCAGGTACTCAACATCATATCCAACGCTGTTCTGGCCGTGTTATGAATGATGTGAGCAGGTACTCAACATCATATCTAACGCTGTTCTGGCCGTGTTATGAATGATGTGAGCAGGTACTCAACATCATATCCAACGCTGTTCTGGCCGTGTTATGAATGATGTGAGCAGGTACTCAACATCATATCCAAAGCTGTTCTGGCCGTGTTATGAATGATGTGAGCAGAATTCAATCCAAGATGGCGTAGCAGTCGGATGTGTCTTTGTCCTGTCTGTCCCGTGTAAATAGTATTCGTATTTTTCGTATACATTTCGTATATATTTTAATTTCACTTTCCATCTAGGAACTGAATATACATTCCTACATTCCGCCTCACCCAATGTGGTACGGACCTGCTATTTTTTTTATACTTTAGAACCGTAACCCCAATCAGAAGCTAGCCAGATAACTAGCTACTAGCTAGTAGTCAGTTAGCCACTGCTGCGGTCTTCGCCCTTAACTCGGACACAGCCAGCTTCAATACCGGGCCAATACCTGCCAGTCTGCAAGCGCGATATCAACCCAGAGCATATAGGACTGCTTTCTCTCTACCACATCACCGGATTCCTGACGCAAGCTCTGGACAATTACACCGTATTATCACAGCTAGCTAGCTGCAACCGAGTGGCTACTACTGGCTAACACCTCTGTCCCGAAGCAAGCACCAGTTAGCCTTGAGCTAGCCTCGAGCTAGGCCCATCTGCCGGCTAGCCGAAGAGGTCTACCAGCGAATTCTTGGGCTACAATACCTCTTTTGCCAATTGGACTGGACCTTTTTTTTGCCGACACAGAGCCCTGCCAATCCATCACAACTGGTCTAAATCAGCTACAAGCTAATTTAGCCATTTTTTTTGCCGCTGCTAGTAGCTTTTACCTTCTGCACAGACACCAGCCCTGTTATTAGCCTGGATATTACTCACCAATTTACCAGCATCGGACTGTCTCTCGACAACAACGCCGGATTCCTGCCGTAATCCCTGAGCCACTACTTCTGATCCTCACAGCTAGCTTGCAGCTAGCGCAGTTAGCGCCACTGCCACGAAGCTAGCACCAGTTAGCAAACACAATTCTACAATTCACAACCTCTCTTTCGCCATTCGGCTTGGATTCTCTGGATTCTCTGTCGACACGACCACGTCTGAGCAGACCCCCTCCGTCTGAGCAGACCACCCCCCGGGCTACTAACTTTAAACGCCGCGTGCTAGCTTAGTGGAGGCCTCCCTGCTCCATCTACGGCTGCCCCCTGGACACTATGATCACTTGGCTACATAGCTGATGCATGCTTGACTGTCCATTAATTCACGGTACTCCATTCTGTTTATTTGTGTTTTATCTGTCGGCTCTGTGCTTTAACTCAGGATCTGTGTGTAGTTAATCCGACCCTCTCTGCCTAGTCGTCGCCATTTTTACCTGTTGTTGCTGTGTTAGACTAGCACCCTGTTATTGCTGCTGTTATCTTACCTGTTGTTTTAGCTAGCTCTCCCAATCAAGACCTGCAATCACTTTATGCCTTATTGTATGTCTCTCTCAAATATCAATATGCCTTGCATACTGTTGTTCAGGCTAGTTTTCATTATCATTGTTTTGGTTTGCAATGGACCCTGTAGTTCCACTCTCCGTACCTCTGATACCCCCTTTGTCCCACCCCCCACACATGCGGTGACCTCACCCATTGAGACCAGCATGTCCAGAGATACAACCTCTCTTATCATCACCCAGTGCCTGGGCTTGCCTCCGCTGTACCCGCGCCCCTCCATACCCCTGTTTGCACATTATGCCCAGAATCTATTCTACCACGCCTAATAAATCTGCTCCTTTTATTCTTTGTCCCCAACGCTCTAGGCGACCAGTTTTGATAGCCTTTAGCCGCACCCTCATCCTACTACTCCTCTGTTCCTCGGGTGATGTGGAGGTAAACCCAGGCCCTGCATGTCCCCAGTCACCCTCATTTGTTGACTTCTGTGATCGAAAAAGCCTTGGCCTCATGCATGTCAACATCAGAAGCCTCCTCCCTAAGTTTGCCTTACTCACCGCTTTAGCACACTCTGCCAATCCTGATGTCCTTGCCGTGTCCGAATCCTGGCTTAGGAAGGCCACCAAAAATTCTGAGATTTCCATACCCAACTATAACACTTTCCGTCAAGATAGAACTGCCAAAGGGGGAGGAGTTGCAATCTACTGCAGAGATAGCCTGCAAAGTTCTGTCATACTTTCCAGGTCTATGCCCAAACAGTTCGAACTTCTAATTTAAAAAATTAATCTCTCCAGAAATAAGTCTCTCACTGTTGCCGCCTGCTACCGACCCCCCTCAGCTCCCAGCTGTGCCCTGGACACCATCTGTGAATTGATCGCTCCCCATCTAGCTTCAGAGTTTGTTCTGTTAGGTGACCTAAACTGGGATATGCTTAACACCCCGGCAGTCCTACAATCCAAGCTTGATGCCCTCAATCTCACACAAATCATCAAGGAACCCACCAGGTACAACCCTTAAATCCGTAAACATGGGCACCCTAATAGACATTATCCTGACCAACCTGCCCTCCAAATACACCTCTGCTGTCTTCAATCAAGATCTCAGCGATCACTGCCTCATTGCCTGTATCCGCCACGGGTCCGCGGTCAAACGACCACCCCTCATCACTGTCAAACGCTCCCTAAAACACTTCTGCGAGCAGGCCTTTCTAATCGACCTGGCCCGGGTACCCTGGAAGGATATTGACCTCATCCCGTCAGTTGAGGATGCCTGGTCATTCTTTAAATGTTACTTCCTCACCATATTAGACAAGCATGCTCCGTTCAAAAAATGCAGAACCAAGAACAGATATAGCCCTTGGTTCACTCCAGACCTGACTGCCCTCGACCAGCACAAAAACATCCTGTGGCGAACTGCAATAGCATCGAAGAGCCCCCGCGATATGCAACTGTTCAGGGAAGTCAGGAACCAATACACGCAGTCAGTCAGGAAAGCAAAGGCCAGCTTTTTCAAGCAGAAATTTGCATCCTGTAGCTCTAACTCCAAAAAGTTCTGGGATACTGTAAAGTCCATGGAGAACAAGAGCACCTCCTCCCAGCTGCCCACTGCACTGAGGCTAGGTAACACGGTCACCACCGATAAATCCGTGATAATCGAAGACTTCAACAAGCATTTCTCAATGGCTGGCCATGCCTTCCTCCTGGCGACTCCAACCTTGGCCAACAGCCCCGCCCCCCCCCGCTGCTACTCGCCCAAGCCTCCCCAGCTTCTCCTTTACCCAAATCCAGATAGCAGATGTTCTGAAAGAGCTGGAAAACCTGGACCCATACAAATCAGCTGGGCTTGACAATCTGGACCCCCTATTTCTGAAACTGTCCGCCGCCATTGTCGCACCCCCTATTACCAGCCTGTTCAACCTCTCCTTCGTATCATCTGAGATCCCCAAGGATTGGAAAGCTGCCGCGGTCATCCCCCTCTTCAAAGGGGGAGACACCCTGGACCCAAACTGTTACAGACCTATATCCATCCTGCCCTGCCTATCTAAGGTCTTCGAAAGCCAAGTCAACAAACAGATCACTGACCATCTCGAATCCCACCGTACCTTCTCCGCTGTGCAATCCGGTTTCCGAGCCGGTCACGGGTGCACCTCAGCCACGCTCAAGGTACTAAACGATATCATAACCGCCATCGATAAAAGACACTACTGTGCAGCCGTCTTCATCGACCTGGCCAAGGCTTTCGACTCTGTCAATCACCATATTCTTATCGGCAGACTCAGTAGCCTCGGTTTTTCTAATGACTGCCTTGCCTGGTTCACCAACTACTTTGCAGACAGAGTTCAGTGTGTCAAATCGGAGGGCATGTTGTCCGGTCCTCTGGCAGTCTCTATGGGGGTACCACAGGGTTCAATTCTCGGGCCGACTCTTTTCTCTGTATACATCAATGATGTTGCTCTTGCTGCGGGCGATTCCCTGATCCACCTCTACGCAGACGACACCATTCTATATACTTCCGGCCCTTCCTTGGACACTGTGCTATCTAACCTCCAAACGAGCTTCAATGCCATACAACACTCCTTCCGTGGCCTCCAACTGCTCTTAAACGCTAGTAAAACCAAATGCATGCTTTTCAACCGTTCGCTGCCTGCACCCGCACGCCCGACTAGCATCACCACCCTGGACGGTTCCGACCTAGAATATGTGGACATCTATAAGTACCTAGGTGTCTGGCTAGACTGCAAACTCTCCTTCCAGACTCATATCAAACATCTCCAATCCAAAATCAAATCAAGAATCGGCTTTCTATTCCGCAACAAAGCCTCCTTCACTCACGCCGCCAAACTTACCCTAGTAAAACTGACTATCCTACCGATCCTCGACTTCGGCGATGTCATCTACAAAATAGCTTCCAACACTCTACTCAGCAAACTGGATGCAGTTTATCACAGTGCCATTCGTTTTGTTACTAAAGCACCTTATACGACCCACCACTGCGACCTGTATGCCCTAGTCGGCTGGCCCTCGCTACATGTTCGTCGTCAGACCCACTGGCTCCAGGTCATCTACAAGGCTATGCTAGGTAAAGTGCCGCCTTATCTCAGTGCACTGGTCACGATGGCTACACCCACCCGCAGCACGCGCTCCAGCAGGTGTATCTCACTGATCATCCCTAAAGCTAAAACCTCATTTGGACGCCTTTCCTTCCAGTTCTCTGCTGCCTGCGACTGGAACGAATTGCAAAAATCTCTGAAGTTGGAGACTTTTATCTCCCTCAACAACTTTAAAAATCTGCTATCCGAGCAGCTAACCGATCGCTGCAGCTGTACATAGTCCATCTGTAAACTACCCACCCAATTTACCTACCTCACCCCCCATACTGCTTTTATTTATTTACTTTTCTGCTCTTTTGCACACCAGTATCTCTTCTTGCACATGATCATCTAATGATTTATCACTCCAGTGTTAATCTGCTAAATTGTAATTATTCGATTTATTGCCTACCTCATGCCTTTTGCACACATTGTATATAGATTCTCTTTTTTTCTACCATGTTATTGACTTGTTTATTGTTTACTCCATGTGTAACTCTGTGTTGTCTGTTCACACTGCTATGCTTTATCTTGGCCAGGTCGCAGTTGCAAATGAGAACTTGTTCTCAACTAGCCTACCTGGTTAAATAAAGGTGAAATAAAAAAATAAAATAAAAAATATCCAAAGCTGTTCTGGCCGTGTTATGAATGATGTGGGCAGGAAAACCTAAGCCAATCACCTCCCGCTTCAGAGCATTTTTAACTTTGGTATGGACATTGACCCTCCCCAGCCTATTCAGTCCTCCAAAGTTGGTATTTGTTGTCGGTAGAGAATGTTTTCCAGGTTACATTTGTGGATGACCACCAGGACCTCAGCTGCAATTTCCTCTGCTGTTTCTCCATTCAATTCAACAAAATCAAGCAGTTTTGTTTCCACAGATGTGCTGCCATCATATATCTTACATATCTGACTACTATCGGCAGCAGCTTTACATGTCCATGATTGGACGCATCAATGGACAGGGACACAAATTCAACCTGGTCTAGGTCCTGTGTTACCAAAGTAGTTGCCCATGGTGCTAACACGTTACTCACTATGGCTTCACATTTTGTCCTAGCACATGTAAACTCTGGCTCATAAAGCTTCCGTGTCAGTTGTGTTGTGCAGTCCATAGATCTGTAACTATGATTGTGTCACATAGTGTGGTATGCAAAGACACCCTCCTGCACAGCTAAACCATATTCTTCTTGGGAAGGCTCTACCTTCTTGAAGAATGTGGTGACAGAGGACATACCAACACTGGCAATCAGAGAGGCTTTATGGTTTTTCTTCTGTTGATGTTCTACCACTGCCGTTCTTCCCCCGCTGCCAATTGAAAGAGAGGATGCAGTGAACCATTCTATCGTCTTGACCTGAGCGTATTAAATGGAAATTCTCTCATCATGTTTATCATAAAAAGTGGAAAGTCATTGTATCTCCTCTGTCTGCTCTTCTTCACTCTCCTTGTGCCACTCTTAATTACTCTCTTAACTTATTCTCCTCCAATCTTTCTCCTCCTCTTTTCTTCACTCGTCTTCCTTTCCTTCTCTCCACCTTTCCACCTCACTCTTCTACACTCTCCTTGCTTCACTCTTTTTACTCCCTTCATTTTTCCTTCTCCTTCCTCTCCAATCTGTATTAATAAATAGCATACTATTAGATAACCAAAGTATTTTAACAGATTCCCATTGCTTGCCTCATGTTTGTATTTTATCTCAAAAACATTGTTTGGAATAATAAATTGGCAGGCTCTGTAACCATATCTTTACCTTTCCTCCTCTATCTCCTTCACTCTTCTTCCTATCCAGTCTTCCTCCTCTCCTTCCTATCCACTGCTAATGCTATCCATGAACATTTCTAAATATATTTTCACACTACTTATTATAATGCCAAGCCATTAAAATTGTAATCTACAAAAATATTCCCTGAATTAATTGTGCATTAATTTAATATAATCATATTTTCAAAATAGCCCGTCCACTGCATGTTTACATGTGAACGTTTTTTAACCTGGCTACCATAACAGTAGCTAGCTAACTTAGTCTATATAGCTAACATTAGCTAGAATAACCTATTTAAAACCTTATAGAGCAGATCATCTATCTATATAATAGATTGTGACATTATAACATCACTAGCTAGTATCTTCCCAAGTTCTCTCACGTCACCCCGCTCCTCCACTCTCTCCACTGGCTTCCAGTTGAAGCTCGCATCCGCTACAAGACCATGGTGCTTGCCTACGGAGCTGTGAGGGGAACGGCACCTCCGTACCTTCAGGCTCTGATCAGGCCCTACACCCAAACAAGGGCACTGCGTTCATCCACCTCTGGCCTGCTCGCCTCCCTACCTCTGAGGAAGTACAGTTCCCGCTCAGCCCAGTCAAAACTGTTCGCTGCTCTGGCACCCCAATGGTGGAACAAACTCCCTCACGACGCCAGGTCAGTGGAGTCAATCACCACCTTCCGGAGACACCTGAAACCCCACCTCTTTAAGGAATACCTAGGATAGGATAAAGTAATCCTTCTAACCCCCCCCCCCCCCCTTAAAAGAGTTAGATGCACTATTGTAAAGTGGTTGTTCCACTGGATATCATAAGGTGAATGCACCAATTTGTAAGTCGCTCTGGATAAGAGCGTCTGCTAAATGACTTAAATGTAAAATGTAAATGTATCTCAAACGATTGTAATATACCTGGCTTGAAAAGACGTGTGTGGTGATGTTATGGATTCACTTGATACTTGCTAGCTTCTGGCTGAGTTTTCCACAGCAGTTTTCTCTAAAACTATCGCGAGCAAGCAGTTAGTAGAAGAAGAAGAGTGAATGAAGCTGCTATAGAGAGCAGCCCCCTCTGTTGGCCTAAACAAGCACAACGCGATTGAGACGTCAACCCGTAGGCTCTGCTGCCCAGTCTTTCTTGCCAAGTAAAATATTTCACTTTGCGGTCTGTTTTTAACGCACAGTTAAAAAGTTCCAGCCGGGGACAGGCCACCAAAAACGGGGACGTCTGGTCACACTGGATGGCAGGAAGCTTGGCCCCAGTGATGTACTGGGCCGTACGCACTACCCTCTGTAGTGCCTTGCGGTCGGAGGCCGAGCAATTGCCATATCAGGCAGTCATGCAACCAGTCAGGATGCTCTCGATGGTGCAGCTGTAGAACCTTTTGAGGATCTGAGGACCGATGCCAAATCTTTTCAGTCTCCTGAGGGGGAATAGGCTTTGTCATGCCCTCTTCACGACTGTCTTAGTGTGTTTGGACCATGAGAGTTTGTTGGTGATGTGGACACCAAGTAACTTGAAACTCTCGACCAGCTCCACTACAGCCCCTACAGCCCTGACACTCTGACGAGCGTCAGAGCCAGTGTAGTTCGATTCAATCTTAGTCCTATATTGACGCTTTGCCTGTTTGATTGTTCGTCAGAGGGCATTGCGGGATTTCTTATAGGCTTCCAGGTTAGAGTCCTGCTCCTTGAAAGCGGCAGCTCTACCCTTTAGCTCAGTGTGGATGTTGCCTGTAATCCATAGCTTCTAGTTGGGATATGTACATATGGTCACTATGGGGATGACGTCATCGACGCAGTTATTGATGAAGCCAGTTACTGATGTGGTGTACTCCTCAATGCCATCGGAAGAATCCCAGAACGTATTCTAGTCTGTGCTAGCAAAACAGTCCTGTAGTTTAGCATCTGCTTCATCTGACCACTTTCTTATTGACCGAGTCACTGGTGCTTCCTGCTTTAGTTTTTGCTTGTAAACAGGAATTATAATTTTTTTCAGATTTGCCAAGTGGAGGGCGAGGGAGAGCTTTGTACGTGTCTCTGTGTGTGGAGTAAAGGTGGTCTAAATTTTTTCCCCTCTGGTTGCACATTTAGCATGTTGATAAAAACGAGGTAAAACTGATTTAAGTTTCCCTGCATTAAAGTCCCCGGCCACTAGGAGCGCCCCCTCTGGATGAGCATTTTCCTGTTTGCTTATGGCGGTATACAGCTCATTGAGTGCGGTCTTAGTGCCAGCATCGGTCTGCAGTGGTATATAGACAGCTATGAAAAATATAAATGTAAACTTTCTTGGTAAATAGTGTGGTCTACATCTTATCATGAGAAACTCTACTTCAGCTGAACAAAACCTTGAGACTTCCTTAGATTTCGTGCACCAGATGTTGTTTACAACTATGCATAGGCCGCCGCCCCTTGTCTTACCATATGCCGCTGTTCTATCCTGACAAAAAAGCTTAAAACCCGGCAGCTGTATGTTAATTATGTCATTGTTCAGCCACGACTCGGTGAAACATAAGATATTACAGTTTTTAATGTCCCGTTGGTAGGATATATACGTGCTCGTAGTTTGTCTATTTTGTTATCTATTGAATGTAAGTTGGCTAATAGGACCGATGGTAAAGGTAGATTTCCCTCTCGGCGACGGATCCTTACAAGGCACTCGGACCGTCGTCCACGATACCTCCGTCTTTTCCTCCTGCGAATGTCGGAGATGAGGGCCTTGTCGGGTGTCTGGAGTAAATTCTTCCCGTCCGACTCGTTGAAGAAGAAGATTTCCTCCAGTACCGGGTGAGTAATCGCCGCCCTGATATCAAGAGGCTCTTTTCGGTCATAAGACAGGGTTGGCAGAAACATTATGTACAAAATAAGTTATAAATTATGCGAAAAAACACACAATATAAGAATTGGTTATGGGATCGTAAAAGGTCCTCTCCTTCGGCACCATTATCAAGGCTATAACGTAACAACAACTGGAACAACGGGGCTGAATACTTTCCAAATGCACTGTATATACACTACATGACCAAAAGTATGTGGACACCTGCTCATCAAACATCTCATTCCAAAACCATGGGCATTAATATGGAGTTGGTCCCCCTTTGCTGCTATAACAGCCTTCACTAATCTGGGAAAGCTTTCCACTAGATGTTGGAACATTGCTGCAGGGACTTGCTTCCATTCAGCCACAACAGCATCAGTGAGGTCGGGCACTGATGTTGGGCAATTAGGCCTGTCGGCATTCCAATTTATCCCAAAGGTGTTCGATGGGGTTGAGGTTAGGGCTCTGTGCAGGCCAGTCAAGATCTTCCACATCGATCTCAACAAACTATTCCTGTTTAGACCTTGCTTTGTGCACGGGGGCATTGTCGTGCTGAAACAGGAAAGGGCCTTCCCCAAACTGTTGCTACAAAGTTGGAAGCATAGAATCATCTAGAATGTCATTGTATGCTGTAGCGTTAAGATTTCCCTTCACTGGAACTCAGGGGACTAGCCCGAACCATGACAACAGCCACAGACCACTATTCCTCCTCCACCAAAGTTTACAGTTAGCACAATGCATTCGGGCAGGTAGTGTTCTCCTGGCATCCACCAAACCCAGATTCGTCCTTCGGACTGCCAGATGGTGAAGCTTGATTCATCACTCGAAACCACGCATTTCCACTGCTCCAGACTCCAATGGCGGCGAGCTTTACACCACTCCAGGTTACGCTTGGCATTGCGCATGGTGATCTTAGGCTTATTTTGCTGATGTTGCTTCCAGTAGCAGTTTGGAACTCAGTAGTGTTACAACCGAGGACAGATGCGCTTCAGCACTCGGCAGTCCTGAGTTGGCAGCTCTAGCTAGGCAGAAATTTGACTAACTGACTTGTTGGAAAGGTAGCATCCTATGACGGTGCCACGTTGAAAGTCACTGAGCTCTTCAGTAAAGCCATTCTACTGCCAATGTTTGTCAATGGAGATTGCATGGCTGTGTGCTCGATTTTACACACCTGTCAGCAACGCATGTGGCTGAAATAGCTGAATCTGAAGGGGTGTCCACATACTTTTGTATATATATTGTATCTATCAAGTCAAAGTGTGATTAATAATATTTTATAATAGTATTGCTTAATGTGTACAGTTTATGAGGAAATTCTGTGAGGAAATTCTCTCTCTCTCTCTCTCTCTCTCTCTATATATATATATATATATATATATATATATATATATATATGTATCGCTCTCTCTCTCTCTCTCTCTCTCTCTCTCTCTCTCTCTCTCTCTCTCTCTCTCTCTCGCTCTCTCTCTCTCTCTCTCTCGCTCTCTCTCTCTCTCTCTCTCTCTCTCTCTCTCTCTCTCAAACACACACGGACGCACACACATTAGACCCAATGTAAACCAATTTTATTTGAGGATTGTGGGCAATAATGTAAATTCACAATTAAAGCAACAATTTGGTTTATTAGATGTTTCTCTAATTATAATGAATGACCAAAAGGAAATCGGCAGACCTGCAACCCTCTGGGAGTGTGTGCAGGTTTTGTAATTTGGAGCTGAAACAGGGCCCCAACAGCCCTAACATACAGTATATACAGGGTTCCCAGGAGTGGCAGGCAAAAAAAGAAACATCCTCTCACTGTCAACTGCGTTTATTTTCAGCAAACGTAACATGTGTAAATGTTTGTACGAACATAACAAGATTCAACAACTGACATAAACTGAACAAGTTCCACAGACATGTGACTAACAGAAATGGAATAATGTGTCCCTGAACAAAGGTGGGTCAAAATCAAAGTAACAGTCAGTATCTGGTGTGGCCACCAGCTGCATTAAGTACTGCAGTGCATCTCCTCCTCATGGACTGCACCAGATTTGCCAGTTCTTGCTGCGAAATGTTACCCCACTCTTCCACCAAGGCACCTGCAAGTTCTGGGGGGAATGGTCCTAGCCCTCACCCTCCGATCCAACAGGTCCCAGACGTGCTCAATGGGATTGAGACCCGGGGTCGTCGCTGGCCATAGCAGAACACTGACATTCCTGTCTTGCAGGAAATCACACGGAACGAGCAGTATGGCTGGTGGCATTGTCATGTTGCAGGGTCATTTCAGGATTGGCCTGCAGGAAGGATGAGGGAGGAGGATGTCTTCCCTGTAACGCATAGCGTTGAGATTGCCTGCAATGGCAACAAGCTCAGTCCGATGATGCTGTGACACACCGCCACAGACCCTCCACCTCCAAATCGATCCCGCTCCAGAGTACAAGCCTCAGTGTAACGCTCATTCCTTCGACGATAAAAGCGAATCCGACCATCACCACTGCTGAGACAAAACAGCGACTCGTCAGTGAATAGCACTTTTTGCCAGTCCTGTCTGGTCCAGCGACGGTGGGTTTGTGCCCATAGGCGACGTTGTTGCCGGTGATGTCTGGTGAGCACCTGCCTTACAACAGGCCTACAAGGCCTCAGTCCAGCCTCTCTCAGCCTATTGCGGACAGTCTGAGCACTGATGGAGGGATTGTTCGTTCCTGGTGTAACTCCGGCAGTTGTTGTTGCCATCCTGTACCTGTCCTGCAGGTGTGATGTTCAGATGTACCCATCATGTGCAGGTGTTGTTACACGTGGTCTGCCACTGCGAGGACGATCAGCTGCCCGTCCTGTCTCCCTGAAGCGCTGTCTTAGGCATCTCACAGTACGGACATTGGAAATTATTGCCCTGGCCACATCTGCAGTCCTCATGCCTCCTTGCAGCATGCCTAAGGCACGTTCACGCAGATGAGCAGGGACCCTGGGCATCTTTCTTTTGGTGTTTTTCAGAGTCAGTAGAAAGGCCGCTTTAGTGTCCTAAGTTTTCATAACTGGAACCTTAATTGCCTACCGTCTGTAAGCTGTTAGTGTCTTAATGACCGTTCCACAGGTGCATGTTCATTCATTGTTTATGGTTCATTGAACAGGCATGGAAACAATGTTTAAACCCTTTACAATAAAGATTTGTGAAGTTATTTGGATTTTTACGAATTATCTTTGAAAACAGGGTTCTGAAAAAGGAACGTTTATTTTTGTGCTGTGTTTATGTATATTTTCCTGCAGAAGTATTTTTAATGTAGCAAGGCCATTCCCTGGCAACCCATCCACATCGCTCCGGCGAGACTGACTTTTGTTCCCCACAATGAATGTATGTAGCGATTACAATTCAGGGTGAGTCATCAGGCAACCAAGATCAAGGAATGGCTAAAGAGGTGACCTGGAGGGAGTTCCAGACCTCAGCTTTTTATGAAGCAGAATAGCAAAGATGGGTGGCCGACAAGGAAAGAAATAAAACACAACATGCATACACAGACAGTCTCTCTCTCTCTCTCTTTCTCTCTCTTTCTCTCTCTCTCTCTCTCTCTCTCTCTCTCTCTCTCTCTCTCTCTCTCTCTCTCTCTCTCTCTCTCTCTCTCTCTCTCTCTCTCTCTCTCTCTCTCTCTCTCTCTCTCTCTCACAAAGCAAGTGAGGTAGATAATATACAAAAGTGAAATAAACAATACAAATTAACAGTAAACATTACACATTCAGAAGTTTGAAAAGAATAAAGACATTACAAATGTCATATTATGTATATATACAGTGTTGTAACAATGTTCAAATGATTAAAGTACACAAGGGAAAATAAATAAGCAAAAATATGGGTTGTATTTACAATGGTGTTTGTTCTTCACTGGTTGCCCTTTTCTTGTGGCAACAGGTCACAAATCTTGCTGCTGTGATGGCACACTGTGGAATTTCACCCAGTAGATATGGGAGATTGGGTTTGATTTTGAATTCTTTGTGGATTTGTGCAATCTGAGGGAAATATGTGTCTCTAATATGGTCATACATTGGGCAGGAGGTTAGGAAGTGCAGCTCAGTTTCCACCTCATTTTGTGGGCAGTGTGCACATAGCCTGTCTTCTCTTGAGAGCCATGTCTGCCTACGGCGGCCTTTCTCAATCAAGTCAATAGCAAGGCTATGCTCACTGAGTCTGTACAAAGTCAAAGCTGTCCTTAAGTTTGGGTCAGTCACAGTGGTCAGGTATTCTGCCACTGTGTACTCTCTGTTGAGGGCCAAATGGCATTCTAGTTTGCTCTGTTTTTTTGTTAATTCTTTCCAATGTGTCAAGTAATTATCTTTTTGTTTTCTGATGATTTGGTTGGGTCTAATTGTGTTGCTGTCCTGGGGCTCTGTGGGATCTGTTTGTGATCAGATCCCCAGGACTAACTTGCTTAGGGGACTCTTCTCCAGGTACATCTCTCTGTAGGTGATGGCTTTGTTATGGAAGGTTTGGGAATCGCTTACTTTTAGGTGGTTGTAGAATTTAACGGCTCTTTTCTGGATTTTGATAATAAGTGGGTATCGGCCTAGTTCTGCTCTGCATGCATTATTTGGTGTTCTACGTTGTACACGGGGGATATTTTTGCAGAATTCTGCATGCAGAGTCTCAATTTGGTGTTTGTCCCATTTTGTGAAATCTTGGTTGGTGAGCGGACCCCAGACCTCACAACCATAAAGGGCAATGGGTTCTATGACTGATTCAAGTATTTTTAGCCAGATCCTAATTGGTATATTGAATTTTATGTTCCTTTTGATGGCATAGAATGCCAGATCATTCACAGCTTTGTGGAAGTTACATGTGGCGCTGATGTTTAGGCCAAGGTATGTATAGTTTTTTGTGTGCTCTAGGGCAACGGTGTCTAGATGGAATTTGTATTTGTGGTCCTGGCGACTGGACCTTTTTTGGAACACCATTATTTTGGTCTTACTGAGATTTACTGTCAGGGCCCAGGTCTGGCAGAATCTGTGCAGAATATCTAGGTGCTGCTGTAGGCCCTCCTTGGTTGGTGACAGAAGCACCAGATCATCAGCAAACAGTAGACATTTGACTTCAGATTCTAGTAGGGTGAGGCCAGGTGCTGCAGACTTTTCTAGTGCCCTCGCCAATTCGTTGATATATATGTTGAAAAGGGTGGAGCTTAAGCTGCATCCATGTCTCACCCCACGGCCCTGTGGGAAGAAATGTGTGTGTTTTTTGCCTATTTTAACCAGACACTTGTTGTTTGTGTACATGGATTTTATAATGTCGTATGTTTTACCCCCAACACCACTTTCCATCAATTTGTATAGCAGACCCTCATGCCAAATTGAGTCAAAGGCTTTTTTGAAATCAACAAAGCATGAGAAGACTTTGCCTTTGTATTGGTTTGTTTGTTTGTCAATTAGGGTGTGCAGGGTGAATATATGGTCTGTTGTACGGTAATTTGGTAAAAAGCCAATTTGACATTTGCTCAGTACATTGTTTTCACTGAGGAAATGTACGAGTCTGCTGTTAATGATAATGCAGAGGATTTTCCCAAGGTTGCTGTTGACACATATCCCACGGTAGTTATTGGGGTTAAATTTGTCTCCACTTTTGTGGATTGGGGTGATCAGTCCTTGGTTCCAAATATTGGGGAAGATGCCAGAGCTAAGGATGATAAAGAGTTTTAGCATAGCCAATTGAAATTTGTTGTCTGTATATTTGATCATTTCATTAAGGATACCATCAACACCACATGCCTTTTTGGGTTGGAGTGTTTTTATTTTGTTCTGTAGCTCATTCAAGGTACAGTGGGGAGAACAAGTATTTGATACACTGACAATTTTGCAGGTTTTCCTACTTACAAAGCATGTAGAGGTCTGTAATTTTTATCATAGGTACACTTCAACTGTGAGAGACGGAATCTAAAACAAAAATCCAGAAAATCACATTGTATGATTTTTAAGTAATTAATTTGCATTTTATTGCATGACATAAGTATTTGATACATCAGAAAAGCAGAACTTAATATTTGGTACAGAAACCTTAGTTTGCAATTACAGAGATCATACGTTTCCTGTAGTTCTTGACCAGGTTTGCACACACTGCAGCAGGGATTTTGGCCCACTCCTCCATACAGACCTTCTCCAGATCCTTCAGGTTTCGGGGCTGTCGCTGGGCAATACGGACTTTCGGCTCCCTCCAAAGATTTTCTATTGGGTTCAGGTCTGGAGACTGGCTAGGCCACTCCAGGACCTTGAGATGCTTCTTACGGAGCCACTCCTTAGTTGCCCTGGCTGTGTGTTTCGGGTCGTTGTCATGCTGGAAGACCCAGCCACGACCCATCTTCAATGCTCTTACTGAGGGAAGGAGGTTGTTGGTCAAGATCTCGCGATACATGGCCCCATCCATCCTCCCCTCAATACGGTGCAGTCGTCCTGTCCCCTTTGCAGAAAAGCATCCCCAAAGAATGATGTTTCCACCTCCATGCTTCACGGTTGGGATGGTGTTCTTGGGGTTGTACTCATCCTTCTATTCCTCCAAACACGGCGAGTGGAGTTTAGAGCAAAAAGCTCTATTTTTGTCTCATCAGACCACATGACCTTCTCCCATTCCTCCTCTGGATCATCCAGATGGTCATTGGCAAACTTCAGACGGGCCTGGACATGCGCTGGCTTGAGCAGGGGGACCTTGCGTGCGCTGCAGGATTTTAATCCATGACGGCGTAGTGTGTTACTAATGGTTTTCTTTGAGACTGTGGTCCCAGCTCTCTTCAGGTCATTGACCAGGTCCTGCCGTGTAGTTCTGGGCTGATCCCTCACATTCCTCATGATCATTGATGCCCCACGAGGTGAGATCTTGCATGGAGCCCCAGACCGAGGGTGATTGACCGTCATCTTGAACTTCTTCCATTTTCTAATAATTGTGCCAACAGTTGTTGCCTTCTCACCAAGCTGCTTGGCTATTGTCCTGTAGCCCATCCCAGCCTTGTACAGGTCTACAATTTATCCCTGATGTCCTTACACAGCTCTCTGGTCTTGGCCATTGTGGAGAGGTTGGAGTCTGTTTGATTGAGTGTGTGGACAGGTGTCTTTTATACAGGTAACGAGTTCAAACAGGTGCAGTTAATACAGGTAATGAGTGGAGAACAGGAGGGCTTCTTAAAGAAAAACTAACAGGTCTGTGAGAGCCGGAATTCTTACTGGTTGGTAGGTGATCAAATACTTATGTCATGCAATAAAATGCAAATTAATTACTTAAAAATCATACAATGTGATTTTCTGGATTTTTGTTTTAGATTCCGTCTCTCACAGTTGAAGTGTACCTATGATAAAAATGACAGACCTCTACATGCTTTGTAAGTAGGAAAACCTGCAAAATCGGCAGTGTATCAAATACTTGTTCTCCCCACTGTATTTGGAGAATCCAGTGGGTTCTGGTAGTCTTTAATAGTTGATTCTAAGATTTGTATTTGATCATGTATATGTTTTTGCTCTTTGTTTTTTGTTATAGAGCCAAAAAGATTGGAGAAGTGGTTTACCCATACATCTCCATTTTGGATAAATAATTATTTGTGTTGTTGTTTGTTTAGTGTTTTCCAATTTTCCCAGAAGTGGTTAGAGTCTATGGATTCTTCAATTACATTGAGCTGATTTCTGACGTGCTGTTCCTTCTTTGTCCGTAGTGTATTTCTGTATTGTTTTAGTGATTCACCATGGTGACTCAGGTTTCTGGGTCTCTATGTTATTGGTTGGAACGGTTTCTCAATTTCTTTCTTAGATTTTTGCATTCTTCATCAAACCATTTGTCATTGTTGTTCATTTTCTTCGGTTTTCTATTTGAGATTTTTAGATTTGATAGAGAGGCTGAGAGGTCAAATATACTGTTAAGATTTTATACTGCCAAGTTTACACCTTCACTATTACAGTGGAACATTTTACCCAGGAAATTGTCTAAAAGGGATTGGATTTGTTGTTGCCTAATTGTTTTTTGGTAGGTTTCCAAACGGCATTCCTTCCATCTATAGCATTTCTTAATGTTACTCAGTTCCTTTGGCTTTGATGCCTCATGATTGAGTGTTGCTCTGTTTAACCTCTTGGAAATAGGGGACGCCCTTTTCACTTCTGGATAAAATCGTGCCCAATTTAAACGGCCTCGTACTCTGTCCTAGATCATATGATATGCATATTATTATTACTATTACTCTCTCTCTCTGTGTCTCTCACACACACACAGTCTCTATTCTCTCACACACACACACACACACAGTCTCTCCTCTCTCTCACACACACACACACAGTCTCGCCTCTCTCTCACACACACACACACACACACACACACACACACACACACACACACACACACACACACACACACACACACACACACACACACACACACACACACACACACACACACACACACACACACACACACACACACACACACACACACACACACACGCACACAGTCTCTCCTCTCTCACACACACATACACACACACACACAGTCTCTCCTCTTTCTCACACACACACGCACAGTCTCTCCTCTCTCTCTCTCTCTCTCACACACAGTCTTTCCTCTCTCTCTCTCTCTCACACACACACACACAGTCTCTCCTCTCTCCCTCACATACACACACACACACAAAGTCTCTCCTCTCTCTCACACACACACACACAGTCTCTCCTCTCTCTCACACACACACAGTCTGTACATATGTAAATACATTGTAAGATCTCTAGGCCTACAACTCTCTAGAGTGCAGTAAAAAAGGTGTATCATTAGTATTATCACTAATAACTTACACAATTCTATAATGAATACATATTAGAATAAAAATCCATCATAGACCAATAGTTACTGTGTTGTGATTGTTTAGTGTTTTAATTAGTCAACAAGTCGTGCCCCTTGGTGGGATCCAACCGTGTCTCAAAAGCAGCACAAAAGGTCAAATAAGGTCACATACTGTACATTTTCATTACGGTTAGAAACGTCTGGCCTTTTGAACCAGAGGCAGATGCTTACGCTAATCCACCATCCCGTCCACAACACCCTAGCAAAACCAAAGTCTACTTGAAGGTAACAGCACCTATTGTTGCCCCTAGAGGTTTTGTTTCCACGTCATCACCTGACGTCCTCAGACATGGATGGACGTGGAATACTGACTTGTATCACGGGTGACCTGGCTGAGAACAGCCTCACTACATTAGTTGATGATCGGCTGTGCGATTGTGATTGGCTTGTCATTGTATGTCTGGGATTGTGTCAATTGCTGAAGCACAGATGAGTAGTTTCTCTTGATGCCAAATATACAGAGACATTCACACAAACACCCACATGCACGCACACACACA